>NC_071263.1:14141970-14439470 GCF_023375685.1 Ictalurus furcatus
CACACACACACACTAAGATGCTCCTACTATGTCTCTATCGATAAGGTGCTGTAAATAATCCATTACTCAAATAATATCTGGTCAGTGGGGGTCCTACAGAGGTCCATTTTCACTAAGAGACTGGACAGAGGCAGGTGGACAAATGAACAGATGGGTTACAATCAATAACTATATACCTACAATGGGACGTACTGTACATGGCAAGTGGACCTGATAAAAGGGCCAATGAGTCTAGTATTTTTAAAAAATATATACATTTCCACTACAATATACATTTCAGGCTTTTCCTGACATTTATTGTGATAAGAAATAATGTGTTTGCATTAGAAAAAATGTTTGTGAACACAATAGACTATTTATAACTCAGGAAATACCCCTGAGAATTGCATTTTGTTTAATGATATGTTGATATCTATACTTCTCAGCATGCAAACAGAGGATGACAAAATTTAATCAAAGTATGAATGTCTTTTAGAATTATAATTCTAATTTACCCGGGTTTACAACCACTACACCTGAATGCTACCATCTTACCTCAGAACATTCTCTAGTAAGCTCTGGGAAATCACTACTATCTGATTTCTTTATTTCTTTTTTCTCAAGGACATCATAAATCGGCTTGATAACTTTTCAAAATAAACTGACCCTAACATTCCAGAGATATGATGACCTAAATTTATGGAAAATCAAGGGTAAGACATGCAATCTGCTGTAAGCAGAGACAGATTTGAACAGATTTGCACTTGAAGGGTTTGTAGGATAGTGAAAACAGAACAGTAGTATTAGCAGAAGACCACTCTATGTCCAATCAACACCTGCAGAAGGCCAATTCTATGTGTGATGGATGCTGTGGAGTGCGGCGTCTCCAAGGGGCTCAGCTGTAATCACATAACTGGTGCACTACAGTGGCCAAAGGCAGGTGTCCAACCTAACACACAATTTTGGCTACAGAGTGGATCTGGCGTGATTTAATTAAACGCAAAATCACCTTTATAAACACCTTTATAATCAATTTTGCAGTTTCAGCATTTGGCATTGCTGATCAACCAAGACTGCCAAAGGCAAGTGTTCTCAAAATTTGGTCTCATTCTGCCATCTGACTTTAGTCCAGTGAGAGGAACCATTATAGTAATGTAATAGTGAGGGGTTCTAGTTTGAAATACACCTTGCTTTGTAGTCTATCTCTAACATTTAATGGTATTTGATGTATATCTTTACCTATTATTCAGTTGCTCTACAAGCCTTATCTGCTGCTGGAGCATGTTAATGTTAATGTAATCTTATAGTAGTAAGCTTTTCTTTAAACATAAAAAATTCTGCTTCATTGTCAATTATGAGGGGTGTCCATAATTGACAATGTCCATACTGCCGACTTTTTTTTTCTCCAGCTATATAAATGTCCAGTCCTTTCTAAATCACATGTTTGTTTGTGTGAAAGTATTGCAGGTGAGGCAAATGAACTATGTGACTGGTTACTCTTCTTTTGCAATGTCATTCATATGGAGAAACATACAAAGCCACCCACACACAGACAGAGCTTATCTACAGACAGAAGGTATCTGAAGCAAAAGGAAGCCTGTCTCATTGGTGTTGGTTCACAGGGCTGTGTTGAAGCAGCCTCAGCCTGTGAAATTCTTTAGCTAGAGATTAAAAGCACCTTTAAACCACAGTCACATAGCCACAAAGCACAGGTTCAAAATAACACTGATTGTGACCCAGAAGCCACTAACCTTCACAAGGGAGCAGATTTATATAATATCACCTATAATGTAATTAGGAAAATGTGGCTTAAAATCATTTAAACACACCACGTAGAGTGGAAACATACAGAAACTAAACTGGAGTTAAGGGTCGTGAATTACACTTAGATTCAAACAATGAACCTGTAAAGCAAGCCTTTTTAAGATGCAAGCAAACCTCCATACAACTTCAAGCAGTATGCCCACACACTTTCTTAGCACCAGGTCCAAATTTGTCTGTAGACAGTGATGACTATACAAAGCTTAAAGTGACCGTTATTTTGAGCTCCTTAATAGCCAGCGATTTTCCAGCAGCCCTGTGTTTTTCTATCCTCCTCTGTGGTTCGGGCAGCAAGCAGCCCATCAGACACTGCCTCCCAGTCGCCTGCTTCCCTCCCCTATGCTGGAGCCTCTCTTGTTTTGGCTGCAGCTGCCGTGAGACAGACTAAATAATGTGATAAGACGCACAGAGCTGCAGGTGTGCTTCGCCTTGGCAGGCCCAAGACAACTATGACCATGCAAATCATTCCCCCCCTGCAAAACAAGACCAATTGTACTAAAATGCCCTGTGCAAATGTTTTAGCAGTCCTAATTATGTGTAACATAGCAGCTACTGAACATAGCTAGCTTTGCTGAAATAAAGAAATCAACACAAAAAAAAAACCACAAAAAAAAATGTTAGGGCAATTATGCAGCTGGAGAAATGAAAAGTGGAGAACCACTTTATGGAGCTGTCAATCATGGCAGGATTTATACTACAGCTGTAATACTGTTAGCCCCCTATGTGACTTGTAAGCTAGAAGAGCCTTAATATCGCTCTTCACTTCCAATAGAGGAACATTTCCTTTGCCGTTCTCTGAAAAACAAACAAACAAAAAAAGAGAGGGCAGGTAGGTGAAGGGACACAATTTTCTATACACAGCATGATCTCTTTAAACTGCCAATCAAACATGCCATGCACACAATCCAATAGCAGTCCATGTGCTTTAAGGTTGATAATCTCTGGGCTGTTTAAGCCCTGAGTGCTTAAGCCCAGCACTTCACAATATCTTGTGGGTTTTAATCAGAGTCCAGCCTCTGAAAGAGGTTCACTTGTTCTCGAATTTCCACGTCTCTTGAATGCGACAGAACAACAGGCATTTAAAGGACTAATCTAAGCACTTACTGCTTAGAAGCCACCAAGTTGGGGATCCTTCAATCCTACAAGATCACTCTCCCCTCAATGGGAAGTGGAGAAAAAGAAATTCTGTGCTATGGCTGCAGCATGAAATTAGGACTTCTGAGGTCTCTATACTGTATCTTTTGCCCAAAGCTTTTCAAGTGGCTTACATAACCGCCAATCATCCTCTTGACAATGACAGCCTTTCTCTGAGCAAAAACTAGTGTAATGACTGTGTATGGTTGGGCTGGGGGGCGCACACACTGACAAATGGAATGGTTGGTGGGGTGGGTGGGGGTGTGTGTGTGTGTATGTGTGTGTGTGTGTGTGAGTGCAGAACAGTAATCAGAGCCCTAAAAATATTATTATTGACACTGAAATCAGAGTGCAACAGAGAGAGGCTCAAATTCAGCAGCACTCATGGACCTGTTTGTGTATTCACTTGTAAATAACATTATCTCCCTTCCTCTGAAATGGAGTGATTCTAAGATAAGTGGATAAAGACAGCCAGAATGACAAAAGTGGAATGCAGTGATTTTTATGAGCAAACAAATGAAAAGAAAAAGCTCTATTATTAAACAGAAAGGATGTGAGTTATCGGAGATAGCAAACAGGCCTAGTGTAGACATGTGCACTGCTTGTTTACACCAGGTAGAGGCTTGTGAAGACATAATTATGAGGCAGCAGAAACTCATATAAAGAAGAAACAGCGTGGCATTTAAGCGTTTGTGTTCAGTGCGCAAACATACACACAAGGTTGTTTTTGTCACATAGGATTATAGATGCGGTATCTCATATATGTAATAAGAATTTACTACACCCAATCCGAAATCAAAACCTCACACAGAACATAACCTCATTAACCAGAAATGTTTTTACCATTTCAGTTTAAAAAAAAAAAACAGCGCAGCTTTTATAAACAGCCATTTTATGCTGTCAAGATTTCAAAGCTTTAAAAAAAAAAAAGAAGCACTTTTATTCATGTGGACAAAGCTGTCAGATATTCCTATTCTAGTGGGGACAACACACATACACACAGACACAAGCTAATCAGCCCCTTATCTATCTCCAGCTGGGTGACATCATCGTCTGAATGAGAAATCTGGTGAACAAACACACTGTCTGAGAATGCTTTCTCCCTCACTGTCCCAAACACACATCCTCCTGTGCCAGAGTGCGCAAAACTGCGCTCTGTCTCAAGCAAACATCTGCCGTCGATGGAGTAATCTAGCCGCCGGTTTGTTTGCAGATGGCGCAGCTGATCCAGACACCATGTGGTAGGGTGCTCGGAGCCTGCACGTCCTTCCTGATGATGGAAGGTAACAACAAGGGTTTGTTCAAACCCCATCAGCCCCATCACAACACAGATAGATACACACTTTCTTAACCCTCGTGCTGTGTTCGCTAATTAGTAATGGATGTGCAAGTGAACCATGCCATCTCTTTTCGTTTTATAGCAATATACACTAACCAAGCACTTTATTAGGAACACCTGTACACCTACTCATTCATGCAATTATCTAATCAGCCAATCGTGTGACAGCAGTGCAATGCATAAAATCATGCAGATACAGGACAGCAGCTTTGGGTAATGTTCACATCAATCATCAGAATGGGGGAAAATGTGATTGCAGTGATTTTGACAGTGGCATGATTGTTGGTGCCAGACGAGCTGGTTTGATTATTTCAATAACTGCTGATCTCTTGGGATTATCATGCAAAGCAGTCTCTAGTTTACTCAGAATGGTGCAGGAAAGAAAAAAACAGAGAGAGAGAAAAAGAGAGAGAGGTCAGATTGGTTTGAGCTGACAGAAAGGCTACAGCAACTAAGATAACAACTCTGTACAACTGTGGTCAGAAGAAAAGCATCTCAGAATGCAAAGCATGTCGAATCTTGAGGCGGATGGACTACAAAGAGCAGAAGACCACGCCGGGTTCCACTTCTGTCAGCCAATAACAGTAAGCTGTAGCTACAGTGGGCTCAGACTCACCAAAACTAGACAATTGAAGCCGTGAAACATGTAGCCTGATCTGATGAATCTTAGTTAATACCAATAACTTATCGCTCAAATGCTGCAGCATATTTGAGTATTGTTGTTGACCATGTGCATCCCTTCATGGCCACAATTTACCCATCTTCTAATGGCTACTCCCAGCATGATAATGCACCATGTCACAAAGCAAAAGTTGTCTCAAACTGGAAATTATCATTTGGAAATCCTACCTTTAATATTGCCCTAGTTAAAAATGACATGAAAAATGAAAAGGCAATGCTTATTTACACCAGGGTGAAAACGGGAATGTATACCATTTGCACAAAAATCTAGACATTACTGAAAGGGTGATGGCTAGCACACTTAGCTACGGGTTTTTATCATACAATGCTCAGTGTCATCTTCCTCACTAGAACTGTCACTTGCAGTTACACAGTTTAGCTAAAGTTAGCTAGTGCTTGTACTATAACGTTAGCTAGCTTTCTACTGAAATAAAAAATATATATATTTAAATAATAAAATATGTTTTCCCGTTCTAATGTTATTTAGCTTGCCAGCAAAACTTGCTACTAGTTTTCATTTCCCAGTATAATACTTAGCCTAATGTTAGTTAGCTTACTAGTACAAGTTAATTACACAGACTGTATAGTTAGCTGAACATTAGCTGGCTTATTAGACTACTATTAAAATCTGAAGTAATAACATTAGCTAAATTAGCTCCAACATCAGCGCAGTGCTAAATCAGGATATGGCACTTCTTTTACACATTCTTTTACAGTTTTTTGGTGTCTAGAGGTCAAATAGCTGTATTGCCTGGGTGCAAATAAGACACTCTGAAATCAAAATGAATGATTTTAATCTGAACAAAACACTAGGGTTAGTGACACTAGTCACAAGACAGAAGGGCAAAATGTGTTGCAATATTATCAGAGCCATCCTCACATTTGGCCGTTTCACTTATTAACTCAAGTGTATGTAACACCTTGCAGTTCAGTGTGGGCTCACGAGTGGATGTATCATGCACTTTTGTAAGCTGCATTTTCATGTGCTGATGTGATGAAAGTATCTTCAGATGGGAAAGTGGGATGCCAGGGGTTGCAGCACACAACTAATGATGTAAGCAGGACAGCTGTTTCTTATTGATTGTGTAGGTTCACACCCATAGAGATGAGTTCATCCTTCCTCTTTTGTGCTCTCTCTCTCTCTCCCTCTCTCTCTCTCCCCTTAGGCCGTGTGATATTAATACAGGCTTGGTGCCCAAACGTAGCCACCAGTGGCCAGATGTTCAATCAAAGTGTTCCTGTTTCCGGGGCTTTGATGCTCCCCTGAGCTGATCTTGAGCCCTGCCTCTTTGTTCTCTAATCAGCCGCCAGACACAGAGCTACTTCACAGCGCGCCACTGAGATGACACACACCCTGGCTCCTCATCATAGCACAGATGTTTGCGCTTGCTGTGTTGCGTTTGCGTGTCTCTGTCTGTTAATATATGTATTGTGTGTTCATCATTTTCTTATCCTCCAAACAACAAGCACGGGAGGCTCTTATTAAATGCTCTCTCAAGTGCAGCATGTGCCTCAGGCTTTACTGTAGGATAAACAGGAAACAAATAAACACCTGCCAGGGAGGTGCAATCATTTTAAAACATACCTCTATCTTGTTTCTCTCTATATTGATGCTTGTGATGCTCATTTTTCTTTAGTTTTTATTTGATCTGGCCTCTTCATGCTGCCTTCCACTATCTCAGGAAGGTATTCTTCCTACTTTATTCATCTTCCCTCGATCGTTAAATATAATAATAATAATAACAATAATAGTAGTAGTAATAATAATAATAATAATAATAATAATAATAATAAGGATGCCACCTAATTCTGCAAATGCAAGCTTTGTCCTGTAAATACAGTCAGGTCCATAAATATCTGGACATTGATAAAGTTCTTGTTAAAGTATTTTAGCTGTGTATTGAAGCTCAAAGTGCAAACAAAGTGATTTGCTGGCAAAACTGAAGTCAGAACATCCAAAGAACAAGCAAGAACTAAAGAAAACTGCAGTAAAGGCCTGGCAGAGCATCACCAGGGAACAAATCCACAGTCCGGTGTCTCGTCATTGACTGCAAACAACTGAATTGGACAATTTAATTTATGATTGTTAATTTGTCCAATGACCTTCGGTTCCTTGAAAGGAAAAAAGTCCTGTAATTCCTACATTGTTCACCCAATTTGGATGTAAAAACACTGAAATTAAATTAAAGTCTCTAGCCAACAGCAAAAACAATAATAACTTTGTCAATGTCCAAATATTTTTTGGACCTGACTGTATCTGTGTAGCAGTCTACTTAAAACTGTCAGATATCACTGTGCCAGAATTCTGGAAAACAACCAAAAAAAGAGGGGAAAATTGAGGGTTTTTTTTTTCTTTTCTTTCTACAATAATCTTTGACATACCCCTCTGAAAGTATTGGAATGGCAAGGCCAATTCTTTTTCGTTTTTGATATACACTGAAAACAATTTTGGGTTTGAAATCAAAAGATCAATTTGAGACGATAGACCAGAATTTCATCTTTCATTTCATGATATTTATATCTGGATGTGTTAAACAACTTAGAACATGGCACCTTTTGTTTAAACCCACCCATTTATCAAGTGATCAAACATATTGGAACATGTGACTGACAGGTGTATGTTGTTGTCCAGCTGTACCCTGTTAGATTGAATGTTTATACAATTAATAGCTCTGCATGTCTACTCTTGGTTTGAGCCCTGGGTTTCATCTGTGAAGACAGTAATACAGTCAGTCTGCCTAAAGATGGCTAAACCTTGGATAGTTACATACCATAGTGAAATGGATATAAGCCTACTCAGTGAAGTCTGTAATCGGATATTGACTGTCAAATGAATTTTATGCTCTTGCACCATTACATCATCATCAAAACAGAGAAGAATGCTTACACACTCTGTACAGATGAGAGCTGATGGTTTAAAATGTTTAAATGACCTAATAAAAAAATAATTAATAACAATAAAATTAGTCATCAGATCTGAATGAATGAATCAGCCAGCCATTATTTCACCACTCATGTTAGTGTGAACAGAGATCAGTTGAGGGAAGAGACAATTTTCATGTTTAAATGCTGTGAGTGGCTTTTACCTAAGATCTTAAGACAGAGCCTGATGTGGATGATGCTGATAACTCATTTCCTAATGTCTTACAAATTTGGCAGTAATATATTTTTTTTCCATAAGTAGATTAGGTTATAAATGTATATGTAGGTGGGGAGGCTTTCAGTGGAATTGGAAAGGAATCTTTAAATGTGCTTTCTCCATTTTTACTTTTTGGGGGTGACCAATCTTTAAAATGCTGTGCCTTTATTTCTGGTTGAGATGCATGCAAATGAGAAACATACAGTATCTCACATTTTTGTAAATATTTGATTATATCTTTATATGTTACAACACTGAAGAAATGACACTTTGCTACAATGTAAAGTAGTGAGTGTACAGCTTGTGTAACAGTGTAAATTTGCTGTCCCCTCAAAATAACTCAACACACAGCCATTAATGTCTAAACCGCTGGCAACAAAAGTGAGTACACCCCTAAGTGAAAATGTCCAAATTGGGCCCAATTAGCCATTTCCCCTCCCCGGTGTCATGTGACTTGTTAGTGTTACAAGGTCTCAGGTGTGAATGGGGAGCAGGTGTGTTAAATTTGGTGTCATCGCACTCACACTCCCTCATACTGGTCACTGGAAGTTCAACATGGCATCTCATGGCAAAGAACTCTCTGAGGATCTGAAAAAAAGAATTGTTGCTCTACATAAAGATGGCCTAGGCTATAAGAAGATTGCCAAGACCCTGACACTGAGCTGCAGCACGGTGGTCAAGACCATACAGCGCTTTAACAGGACAGGTTCCACTCAGAACAGGCCTCACCATGGTCAACCATGGAAGTTGAGTGCACGTGCTCAGCGTCATATCCAGAGGTTGTCTTTGGGAAATAGACGTATGAGTGCTGCCAGCATTGCTGCAGAGGTTGAAGGGGTGGGGGGTCACCCTGTCAGTGCTCAGACCATATGACGCACACTGCATCAAATTGGTCTGCATGGCTGTCGTTCCAGAAGGAAGCCTCTTCTAAAGATGATGCACAAGAAAGCTCGCAAACAGTTTGCTGAAGACAAGCAGACTAAGGACATGGATTATTAGAACCATGTCCTGTGGTCTGATGAGACCAAGATAAACTTATTTGGTTCAGATGGTGTCGAGCATGTGTGGCGGCAACCAGGTGAGGAGTACAAAGAGAAGTGTGTCTTGCCTACAGTCAAGCATGGTGGTGGGAGTGTCATGGTCTGGGGCTGCATGAGTGCTGCCAGCACTGGGGAGCTACAGTTCATTGAGGGAAGCACGAATGCCGACATGTACTGTGACATACTGAAGTAGAGCATGATCCCCTCCCTTCTGAGACTGGGCCACAGGGCAGTATTCCAGCATGATAACGACCCCAAACACACCTCCAAGATGACCACTGCCTTGCTAAAGAAGCTGAGGGTGAAGGTGATGGACTAAAACCTATTGAGCATCTGTGGGGCATCCTCAAACGGAAGGTGGAGGAGCACAAGGTCTCTAACATCCACCAGCTCCATGATGTCATCATGGAGAAATGGAAGAGGACTCCAGTAGCAACCTGTGAAGCTCTGGTGAACTCCATGCCCAAGAGGGTTAAGGCAGTGCTGGAAAATAATGGTGGCCACACAAAATATTGACACTTTCGGCCCAATTTGGACATTTTCACTTAGGGGTGTACTCATTTTTGTTGCCAGCGGTTTAGACATTAATGGCTTTCTGTTGAGTTATTTTGAGGGGACAGCAAATTTACACTGTTACACAAGCTGTACACTCACTACTTTACATTGTAGCAAAGTGTCATTTCTTCAGTGTTGTGACATGAAAAGATATAATCAAATATTTACAAAAATTTGAGGGGTGTACTCACTTTTGTGAGATAGTGTATATATATATATAAAAAATCTTTGAGCACAATGACAAAAAAATTACATATTAGCAAGTGAAAATATCTTGAATATAGTCATATTTATCTAATACTTCCTATTACAGGATTATAATACACTAAATATATGAATATTAAATCTATTTCTACATATTTTAATTTCTAGCTTTGGATAGTCTTATTCTATTGGAAGATCATTTTTTCATTTCTAGCATGTATTTGTAGGGAGAAAGATGATCTGCCAATAAAATAAGACAATTTTAATGAGTAAACCCATCTAAAACAGGCTAAATTTGCCCATATTCAAAGAGTTTCACTTTATAAGATAACATTTTTTGCAGTGCAGTTAAAGGGTTTTCCCAGGCTAACAAACTTATGTTTTGGTGACAAAGCAAATGGCCACATAACAACAGTGGTTTTATTGTTGCTAATACTTAAGGGATGGGATCAAAATACCTACAGTGCTAAAATCAACATGAGCTAGATATGATTTATTAAGACTGCATGGATTGCACAGGAGTAACAGACCTCTCAGAGACTGAGAGTGATTTGAGGTTAGTTGGGCTAGCAATTGAAGAAGCAAGGTCATGCCCCTGCCTGTCTGTTTCCATTTCACTCAGCACATAATTGTACAAACAAAATCTAACTGCATTAATTCCAGAGTTCGCCATAAAAGCCACGACTGCAAAAAGACTAGTGTGTTTTCCTCAGTCAGGTACAAGAGTTCAGCTCATCACCTCTCGTCAAAGGACATACTGTATTCCTTCAAGGATAACATGGTATAACTTAAAGCAACTCTGTGACTCTTTGTTTCCTTTAAATAAATATACAGCGGGCTTTTCTGAGCTGTCTAAATGAGCTTGCTGCTGTGTGTTTACACTCCTTAAGAAGCTCATTATTAGGGACAGCATTAGTATGTTTGCATACACACATCACACACTCTGTCCTCTCACTGCAACTCAGTCAACAGACTCTGCTCTTGGCCTCTTGTCCAAGCTCAGTAACATTCTATGTGCACTCTTCACCTGTGAACCTCTCCTACACATACACACAGCCACACACACACAAACACTGAGCTAACAAGACCTACCATTGACACACTCGTACACATCACAGCACCGTCCCGGTGTTCCATCACCACGGGAGACCAAGTGGGGCTGTGTTCCTGCTGAGCACTGTGGGAAGGTGCAGACACCAGGCAAACACTCACACCTAACAGCGAGAAAAAGGCAAGACAGAGGAGATGAGAAAAAATATAAAAATATAAAAATATAAAAAGTAGACGGGGTGTCAATAACAATTCAAGGTACAGTTCAGAATGTAATCTCATCACTCATTTCTGGCAATTTATAGGCATGTGTTTCACTAAGCACTATAAAGCTTGAGTAAATAAGAGCATTTTAAAGCAGCATAAAGACACTGTTACAGCGCAGCCAAGCATAATCGAGATAAATGAATAGTGAAGTAAAGGATCATTGTCCTGGCTGTGAGAGCTGTGCTGATGAGACAGAGAGGTATGACAGAGATGTGATGTGTGTCTGTGTGTGTGTGTCTCACCTGGTGGGTAGTGTGCAGCATCCGTCGGCTGTGAGCCTGACCTGCGTTTCGTAGCTGTCTGCTGGACACTGCATGGGCTGTATGGGAGGACATTCCACCGTGCTGCAGTCCACACTGAAAACTGCCCACACAAACACACAATCACTAAACGTGTTAACACAATTTGTCAAATACTCAGGTAGGATTGCAAATAATTTGCCTTTGATTTCTCTCTCAGAGCAGCTCAATGCTGTTTAAACCAGAATACACAAAGTGCTGAAAACACACACACACACACACACACACAAACAAAAGGAAACAATTCCAGCACCTGTCACTTTGTTTACTGCAGCTACCAACAGGCGTTGTCAAGAAAACAAACAGGGGCCACTATCAACTGCTTTATGTGTATATATTCAAGTTGATACACTCTCCTTCATGTTTTACTGCAGGGGTGGACAAATCAGCAGCCTAGTCACCCAAGTAGGTTTAACAACCAGGAAAAAACCTACTCCTTATTGACTTTCACAAAACAAAAATGTTCATATTCAAACTTAATTCACTACACAATGGTGTGATTTGCGTCAATACTGTAATTACAGAGTGAGCTACTCATTCCAAATCCTGCCACCTGCTGCACTAGACACACTGGCCAAGGCATGATCTGTTTGATGGCGGAATGATTTTTACTAGGTGGATTAATTAGCGTGCATGTAAGACAGACTATCCTGTTAGAATCAGGAATAAGAATACACTTCAGCACAAAACTACATACACACACAGTATACTGCAATACATCTAGAATTTACTACACAGTCACCTAGCAGCTACACGTCAACAGATGCTAGCCACACTCTGAGAATATTTTTTCTGTGTGATGTCACACCACAGCGCATTTGGTGAGGTCACAAACATAATGAGTTACATTAGCAACTTTGTTAGAAGATGTTAATAATCATAAACTTGTTTGTTTCTCTTAGCACATACTAATGCACTTAACTAGCTAACTCCATATATGTTATTACATTACGTTGCTACCATTTTTACCTGGTTGGTTTTCTGGGCAAATAAAACATGAGATTGGACAGCACACAGTACATTTTAACTCATCAATGTATCATTTGCCCTCTCCTGTATATGTCAATTGTGAAATGTGTGTGCTCTGGTATCTTTCAGAGGAGTTTTGCATTCTTACCTGGTTTGCACTCGTACAGGTCGCAGCATTCTCCAGGTTTGCCAGAGCTTTTGGATACGAGGATGTTGAGATAGCCAGGTTGGCATACTTTTCTCAGACACCCAGAAGGACTGCACACACAGCGACTGGGCAGAGGGCAGCATTCGCCAGGTGGAGCGTAACCTTCAATCAGCACTGAGTCCTCAGGACAACGGGGAGAGAACTGTACCTCACACCTGGCTTTAGAGCAGTCCGGCCTCTCCTCTATAAATTGACAGAGAGAGAAATGTGGTCTGAATAAGGTTGATACAGATTATTTAATCCTGATTTAAACATACTTTGAAATCACTGACCTCAGCTACGTTCTTGCATTGGTTATTTGTGGTCATTTATATTTACATTTAGTCATTTGCAAACACACTGATGGACTTGATGCAGTTAGGTTTGGTTAGACAAATGCATGGCCTTGCCACCTCACTTGCACCTCCGACTGAACTCGAATCATACTGTACCTCTAAGTGACTGCCAAATGACAAAAACCAGAGAGACAAAAACTGTAAACAATTCAAGATGCAACACAAATACAAAGCGACTGGCTAATTCCTGTAATCCAGTGTAGACTAGAGCTTGTATGAGAATTTTTTGGCAGTGAGGAAATGTTGTCTTCCTCTGATGTTGTGAAGAAACAAATCTGCCCGGTCTGATGGCTGATGTAATGTTGCAACAATAGCTGGTCACTCTCTCCCATGAAAGCAAATGCACAGTGTGGTATGGTATGGTTACTAATCCAGAGCTATCCAGAGCCTGACCAAATATCTGTGTACCATTTTTCACTACATAATGGTACATGTGAAAGTAGGAGGAGCTTTCTGGACAATAGTATTGTGCTAATCTCCCATGCCACATTATTGTTAACAGTAAACACTAACAACAGTACGAATGGACCACCTTAAAGGTCTGCATTTGGTTATAAGTGGATCCAGCCGACCAAACAGAACTTTTCAGGTTTTCAGTTGTACACAGCAGGAATATTATCACACGAAAACAATTCTAGTCAGCTAGTGTTTTTCATAATGGCAGACTTGATTGAGTCATATGGCAATAAAATTAGCAACAAAATGTGGGTCCATGGGTGGCATGATGGCAGCATCTCCTTCACAGCTCCAGGGTCCCTGGTTCGGTCCCGAATTCTTTTTACTGTCTGTGTGGAGTTTCTGTGCATGTTCTCCCTGTGTTCATCTGGGTTTCCTCTGACTGTCCAAAAACATGCAGGTAGACAAATTGGCTATGCTGAATTGCCCCTATATATAAATGTGTGTTACCCTGCAAAGGTCTGACTTCCCATACAGTGTGCTTTCTCCCACCTTGTGCCAGTGTTGCCAGGATTGGCTCCATCACGACGCTGATCTGGATAAAGCAGCTACTGAACATGAAAGAATAAATGCGGGTTCATGGATTTGTTACTGTGCTGTACCAAACTCTCTGGTGAAAAAGTGCTTTATTGTCCTCTGGGGTCAAAGTGCACCTCTTTTATAAACACATTCTTGACATTCAGGGGACTGCTTCCACACATTCAATCTAAAGGTAGGAGGAATGAAGGACTAATAAAAACACAACATGGAAAGGAAAAGAAAGGTAAAAACAAATGTCAGTAGGACAAGAGAAAACACCAGGCATTTTTTTAAATGATTTTTTATGGAGGAAGTTATGAAGTTCTTCTGTGTGGAGCAGACAGCCTCACAAAATACACATCGTTTTGTATCCCTCAAACACTCAGAAAAACAAAACAAAACAACAACTAAAGGAACTGGGAACACAAGGGTGTTGATGCTGAACAAAATCAAATTGCAAAACTTTCATCACTTCTTGTAGTCTTAAACTGCAACATCAGTTCATAACATATAATGCTAGGTGTAAGTTCTGCTGTTTGTTTGATATAAACCATGCAGAAAGACAATTGCGTCTAATGTACCTATTATGTAGAGACAATATGGCCCATTACTCCCTTTTGATGTGTGAGGAGAGAGGAGTCCTTACTGGAGCTGCTCCTCTCCTAAGCAAGAAAGTGTAATTACCTCCAATGAAGGGTAGCAAGAGAAAGGAGAGTAGGGGGAGAGCATAATGCCCGCAAATACACAATAAGAATAGCAAAGAGACAGCTATTTAAAAAGCAGCTCATATTTAAGTGCAGTGTTTATGTGTCATTATGCAAGAGCATGTCACTGCGTTTTTGTTTTTTTTTTGTTCGGGAAGAGAAAGTGGAGAAAATGACGATAGAATTATGACTTAAATTTGAAATGACTCAACAGGCAGAGAAATAGCATGCAAAGATGAAGAGTGGCGTGATTAAAAGTCAGCTCTGAGAAAGGAAATAACGTCCAACTTCGTTAAAATTGCAAGAACAAGCAAGTGAAATAAAGCGGTGTCTAACATGGTGAGAAAATGAGACCTGCATAAATTTAGTCAGTTACAGCCTACTGAAGAAGATGTGCTCCGATAAAGTGCACCAAACCAGGCAGAAAAGCCCACCACATGCACCATTTTGCACTCAGAGGAAACCATTCAGAAGTGCTTCTATGTTTGAACGATGAATTCGGGAGTACGTTTGAAATGGGTTTTTTTTTTTTTTGGTGAATAAAACGAGCGCCTATGTTGAGGCTATAAATCTTTTCTAAGTCCTCCTTTCTCTATCTCACTCCTTCTCTCTCAAACCTTCACGATCCCTTTTCCATCTGCTCTTTCTGCCTGCCAAAACCCATCATAATGTGCTCAAAAGCTACACATGACCATCAGTGGACAAATTCACTTTGTATGTTCCATTTCTTGCTGGTGTACCAGCTTGGACTGACTTTTAATAAATTTGATCAATTTTCTCCTGGGCACATGAACAGCAGCTCCAGGACATGGCAATGACCTGCAAGAGCCTCTCAACATTTCATAGCCACGTCTGCTCGTGCTCCTGCTTACCATGGAAGGATTGTGGGTAATGCCCTGAGCAAATTTTCCCCATTTATTTGGAGCAGAGTATGGGCTCAAAAGAGCAGGAATATGGAAACCTTAATAAGCACACATTATGACACAGAAATGGCTGTGCCCGGGTCATTTTCGGTGCTGGAAAGTCAGGGGGAATGAGCACCGTTAATGGAGTATTCGTGAAAACATGGAGCATGTCAACAAAAAGAGAACGATAATAGTCCACTGTAGCAACCCAGATGCAAGAGGAGGTTTTTTTAAAGCTTGTTTTTCTCTTTCACAACATTTTTTTTTTGTAATGGCCAATGTTTGCCACTATTGCCATCATTCCAGGGATCTGCGAGCAGCTGGAGTGACACGTTCAGCCGGGAGAGAGGAGCCGCTGCCTGCACAGTAATGCACAGTCCAGACAGACCTGGCACTACTGCCGCATGAGACACAAATAGACCTGGGACTTCTGCTTCAATTTATAACTTACGGTAAAAAAAAAAGAAGTCTGACCTGTTTATCCAATATATAAGGTAAAACTGACAAAGATGTCACACACTTGCTTATTATTGTCCAAATGAATGATCCAGTAAGTCCTCAAATGCATCATCTTAGTGGCAGTCATTATGAGAGGCACACTTCTGGCAAGGAATGATTAGTTTTACACAATAAAGTCATTATTTGATATTCCAGTGTGCCAATGCAGGTCACATAGACAAACCTAAATAATGAAGAGATTGAGGCAGAAAGGAAACAAAAAGTGAGAGACCCTCATGAGCTAAATGTAGAAAAACACACACTTTTCCTGGCCTCTGTATTTGTACTTAAAGCTTAAAAGGGGCTTACTTTATGGGCTTATTTCAGGTTATGACATGAATTTGTGCTGTGCCAATCAAACTGATCATGTGAGGTGGCAAATAAATGAAAAGTGCATAGAACAAAAAAGACAAGATTGAGCCAGCGAATTTATGTATCAAGTGATACCAAGCAGAAATCACATTCAAGATGCATAAAGTAAAATGACTTGTATCAAATAGGCCTAGATGTGAGACCATGCAAGAAATACTGTAAGCAAGACTGTTGGTTAAAAGGAAATCATTGGTAGGCTCGACAGATACGGATGTAGCTAAAGATGCAAAAAAAAACATTGACTATATTCTTAGCCTTCTCATGCATAGCATCACTTTTATAGATAAACTAATAAATGATGCAGATTATTTCTTCAATATTCATTGAAATAAAAAATGAAACACGAACCCACAACCCAAAGCAAATTACTATGTACCTAATAACGGGTACAAGTAGGCTCTCTTTGCATTTTTCTTGCACTATAGAGCAACACAGTAAGAGAAATCATGCTGGCTGCTGTGAAACATGACTCCTAAGCGTGAGAATTGCTCAGAGCCAAGCTGCTGTAATAAAATGGCTCTCTTCTCCCATTCCCCTCCTCGTATTTCAGCCAGCTGTGGACGCGCCATGCAGACGGAGGCAGCGGAGGGTATCCATGGCGAAGGATGGGATTAAAATGAGCAGGCATCGATATGATCCTCCATTGACTCATTAACAACCATGCTTAATCTAGTCTGTCAGAGAAAACATGCTGCAGCCCAGCACACACAAACACACATTTCACTGAACAAAAGGCTCTACAGGGCCTCAGATGAATTACAATGGTACAGACATTTACGGTAAAGGCACAGACATTCAATAAACTTTCTAGAGGGCAAAATTCTCCACTGACCAATCACTACCTGCTTACAACACAGTAAAGCCAGATTTATCGAGTCACTCTAACGGTTTATGGAAAACAACTGCCTTAATACATCTGACTTGCCTTTACTTAGCTGTGTAAAATTGGTACAAATGAGTACCATACATACATGCATTTAGTTACAGTGATCAATACCCAATTTCCATTAAACATCTGAATGAACTCAGGTTTTACCATGAATTGTCTTTAAAAAAGAGTTTTTTAAATGCATGGGAAAAACCTTGGTCATGATGAGACAGTGTTTGTGTGATATAATCATAAATGATATTACACGGCCCTGATATCCAGTGACATCTATTCTGATTACTGTATATATTACATTACCAGACCTACCAACCTTTACACAGTTTGTACAGGAGCTCTGCAATTTAAAATGGGAGGAAGCTAGTATGAGTTATCACTCAATTTCTCCCAATAAAATGGGGCATGAGTCAATCAACATATGAATCTGGAATGATTTGCACAGGTATTTTGAACTCTCCAATAATAACCTGCACTTCCTGGAAGCCACGCCCACTTCCTCTATCTTATGTACTCACAACTCATGGACTTCCTAGCTTTCTGCAAACATGGCACTTTCGGTTTTCAGCCGAAAGAGAAAAATGGAGGAAGATTTTGCTCTAAAGATGTTAAATAGGCCTAACAGATCTAACAGTTTTTTATTGATGGTGATAAATAGAAAGTGATTAAAACGTGCTTTTTTTGACCAGCCCTCTCCTGCTCTGTCCTGGGTCAGTCACTGTAGATGCTCAAAAACTCAAAGTAGAATCAACAGTGAAAATGTCGGCCATGTGAGCACTAGACTGCCAATTTGTAAAAGGATTATATAGAAAATATACTGTTGCCATGATATTTCCTTTTCCACTTGTTTCTCTGCTAGCCAAAATGGAGTGTTCTTGCTCATCCTTCAAGTACAGGCTCCTACAATGGCTCCTCCAAATGGCTTTGTCCAGTTGAGAGCCTGGAGCACGAGGCCAGTGAAAGTGGCCTAGAGAGAGATCTGTACTGAACACAGAATCATTAGACAATGATGGACTGTCCCTTCATACCTTATTCAGATACACATACACCACAGGAACTACAGCCGCTTTAACGACTGCATTATCAATACGTCTGAGATGACTTTCTACTGCTTACATCTGAGTTTAGAATGTAGGCTGGAGTATTACATTAGTGCACATTTATTATTAATACACAGAAATTCCAGCCACTATATATTTTAAGTTGTAAATTGCCAAAAACAACACTTTAGATTGTTTACCTTGTTTTGTCCAAGGACTTTTCCAACACAGTTGGAAACCACCTGAAAACAGTCCCAGTCAATGTTAACCACATATAATTAGATTTTTTAAAAAACTTGTCAGTTATTTTATTTTAGCATTAAAAGGTGAATGATTGCTAATGTTTTATAAACTTTTTTCAGTTAAACATTGCTTCTTAATAATAATAATAATAATAATAATAATAATAATAATAATAATAATAATACATGGTGGCTTAGTGGTTAACATGTTTGCCTTGCACCTCCAGGGTTAGGGGTTTGATTCCTGCCTCCACCCTGTGCACGGAGTTAGCATGTTCTCCTCATGCTTTAGGGGTTTCCTCCCCCAGTCCAAAGGTTTGCATTGTAGTCTGATTGACATCTCTAAATTGTCCATAGTGTGTGAATGTGTGCACGCTTGTGCCCTGACATGGGTTGGCACCCAGTCCAGAGTGTCCCACCACCTTGTGCCCCAAGCCCCCTGAGATAGGCTCCAGGCTCCCCGTGACCCTGCTTAGGATAAGCATTAAAGAAAATGGATGGATGGATGGAGTGTGGGGTTAAAGCACCCTTTGTAAATAGCACCCCAGTGTCCAGTTCTTACCAATTTAAATAAAAAAAAAATTTCTGTTCAAGGTTTGAGACAGTAGTTCAGTGCTTATGTCATGAAATGCCTACTGATTGGCTGATGGCATCCATGTTTTTAAGTAAAACACTCACCATTAGAAATACACTTTAAAAAACGACATTTCTGTGTCATAAAAACGACATCAGTACACCAAATTTTGGCTGGATTGGACTTAATGTTACTAAGAAATACCTATTCAAACTTAACCCTGCCTCCCACTTACGACAATGCCAAAAAAATTTGCACATAGCCTTGGAATCTTGTCTTGAACGTGTCTTTCACGTTTCATTAATGTTTCATTAAAATTCAAGCACTCACTTATGAGTTACAGCTGCTCGAGGAAATTAAACTCTGCCCTCAAAGGATTGATTCCCACGGGTGAAGAATTTTTTTGTGTCTGCCCCTTTTGGTCAGAAATTTTAATTGATTAATTTAGTAGATATCATTGTGATGCATAATTATCATTTATACCTAGAAATTTCCTCTAGAATTATACACAAATATTTCACTGGAAATAATCCTTGACAAGCATTATGACTGTGCATCATTCCACCCACCATATTATTTATTGAGCACACAAGATAACAACATACCTGCTGGGCATTTAAAGAATGCATCTGGGTTCCCTGTGGAGGGAATACGTTCTCCAAAGCATCTTTAATAAACCACATGAAGAGCTAGACTACATCTAAACAAAAATAGAAAGCATCTTGGTTAATATGGAAAGATAAAAAAGAATGAAATGAAGAGTCTTAGAACATTTCCTGAAGGACATATTGAGATTGGAGGGATCACCAGATCCTCCACCACCTGCTCCAGAGGGTCAAGCAACCACTACAAACCATTTTTATCCATTTTCTTATCTGCCATGGTAGTATAATTCAGTTTAGACTAACTTTATTGTGCCTCCACAAGAGAAGCATGTATATCTGCCACCATTAAGCACTCATTAGCTCTTTCAGTAGCTCTCTTCGTGGAGAAGTGTTATATTAGCCCTGGGAGCCTGGGTTTTGTTCAATAAAGGCCCCTCCACACTGCCATCAGTGCACGGATGAAGCCTTAAGCATGAAAGGAAATATAGAATGGCTTGATGAAGAGATGTATACAATTTCATGACAACCCAAGGGCATACAGTATGATTCAATAGCTTATAAACAGAGTCAGTATAAATGTTAATTTCAAGGAAAGAGATTATCAGGTCACCATTGAGCACCAGCTCTTGTAACTGTGATTACTGGATTTGACGATTATTGGATTTAACTCAGAGACTGACAATGTACGAGATTTCTTTCTCCACATCTAGCCTGTCTGTTAAATATAGTAACAGACAGACCTAGGAAGACAGACCTGCGGGGGAAAAAATACAGATGAGCTTAAAAAATGTTTAAAACATGTGACTAAAATACAACCTCTGGAAGGCCACCATGTCGAGATGCCCATGGTGAAAGGGACGTTCTCTGATGTACTGATAGCTGTGCATGTCATTATAGAGTCAGTATAGCCTGCAGGTAAAGCTACAACTTCATCTCATTCAGTTAACACTGTCATCCAGTTGACAGCTGAGTGGCTGTCTGCATGACAAGTCAAAGAGAAAGTGTGTGTGAAAAAGATATGAAAAGTAAAAAACGAGCATAAGGCAAGATGAAATCTGAAAAGCATAAACCATGGTTAGAGGTGAAAGCTAAGGGAAGCACAGAAGAAAATAGAGATGGACAGACGAAACAAAAGAGTGAAAGTCAAAAAGATTTTTAAAAATGCCAACAAAGTAAGGTGAACTAGTGAGAGAGTTAGAGAGTGCAAATCGCTGACCCGTAGCCAGGAAGGTTGAGGATCGATGTGTTTCGGGTTAGGAGTCTGATGCATGAGTTTGCATGAATAATGCGTCTTTCTCTTTCTTGTATTCTGGGATCTGCATATGGAGATGTGCTCAAACACACACTGCATTATTTAGGTATTTATTTGCTTTATTTCACAGCAGCCGTGTGTGTGTGTGTGTGTGTGTGTGTGTGTGTGTGTGTGTGTGTAGCGTACTGATTGGCTATATAAATTAGGGAAATGAGTAAAAGCAGGCTGTAACTGTGCTCATTCTCTGAAAGCATTACAGAGAGAAAGAGAGAGAGAGAGAGAGAGAGAGAGAGAGAGAGAGAGAGACGTCTAGCTAATTAAAAGCCTGCTAAAACACCAGCAGGAATTAAAAGTTGCTCTGTCCGCTCACCATGCTGGTGGAACACAGCCCCAGTGTGAGTTTACTCATTCTCTAAAGATTCATGCGGCTCTGGGCTTAAAAGTATTGAGCTAGCTGCTAATTTTAGCTGGCTAGCTAAAAATTAGGAAAAGAAAACCCTGCCGAAAAATCAAGCTTATTCTGTCCAGCTAGGTCAAGCTAGTAGAAAAGAAATCGTTTCTGAATAACCACTACTACTGCTACTGCTATGGCCAAAATTATGTGGACACATGAGTTCTAAACATCCCATTTCCAAAACCATGGGCATTAATACGGAGCTGTTCCTCCTTCGCTGTTGTAACAGCCTGCACTCTTCTGAGAAGAATTTCCTCTAGACTGGCGAGAAGTTGAAAATCCAGTTCCAGAGGCGAACCTATATTATATAGAGGCCCCAGGTAAAATAAATACATGAGGCCCGTCTGCCAGATTTGTGTTATTTTGTCTTTGTGTTACCCAGAGATGTAATTATACAATGTACATTTAAAAGTAGCCAAAACCATCTAACAGAACAATTTACAAAAAGGAAGTCAAATATCAGTGTGGAAGCAAATTGTCAATGTTTAACTAATATTAATTAAGCATTAACTAACGTAAAGTATTCATTCATGGAAGCAGCAGACATAGTACCGGTACTTGCCAAGCGGTGCTGCCGGTGTTGTGAACATCAATTCCGGTACCTATTGCATTTCAGCCCACATTAAAAAATGTTGTAGGATTTTTTTCTCTCATGACCCAATTAAGAACTGCTAACACTAGCTAACTCTTCCCAATAATTAATCTTATAATAAGGGGAAATTGTATTTGTTTGTATTTAATCTTTAATTCATTCATCACTATCTCTATCACTTACAACTGTCCTGTTTCCTCTTTTCCTCCTCTTCTTGTTTTCTCTTACCCTTTTGCCAGCTAGGTATGTCCTCCTCATTTTCAGGAATTAAAGCTCGCACAAGTCGAGTGTGAAGGGGTGGCACAGGAGCATAAACAAGTCTTCAAATGAGATAGGCCCCCTTTGCTGAGCATTATTTTAAGATGAAAATTTCAGATTATTTAAATGATCAGCCCTCAGGGGCCCTCACAGAAAGCGGGGCCCCAGGCAATTGCCTGCCCTGTAGATATGCCTCTGTCCAGTTCATCCCAAAGGTGTTCAGTGGGGTTGAGGACAGGGCTCTCTGCAGTCCACTCGGGTTCTTCCACCCCAACCTTGGTAAACCGTATCTTTATGGACCTCACTTTGTGCACAGGGGCATTGGAACTGCTGGAACATGTCTGGGCCTCTTAGTTCCAGTCAAAGGATTATGCTTTATAACAGTTAATGCTACAGAATACAAAAACATTCTAGACCATTAAGTGTTTCCAAGTTTGTGGCAAGACTCTCATATAGGTGTGATGGTCAGATGTCAACATGCTTTAGACCACATAGTGTACACTGTAAATAAATAATTTTTAATTGGATGGTGGATTTTTAAATTAATCTGAGGTTATGGCCAAGAAAACCATGAAAAACACAACACGGTACATTTTCTATATATCCTTTTTTAAAAGCTATCTAATGTCCACATGTCCGACAATTATGACTGTTCATCTGCTCTTCGGAGTAGGAAGTAGCTTGGGAACTCAATATTTTGTAGGAGTTTTTCTCTCATGACCCAATTTTTAACCAAAAAGCTTTAAACTAACATGATTTGTCATTGTCCCTTTTATTTAGACACAGTGTTGAAATATGACCCCCCCACCGGCAAAACATAAACGGAAACAAGCAGCCTGTCAAACCAAGCGCTCAGTCCTTCCCACTTCACCAGTCTAGCATCTTTGTCTGATTTGGAGCCAGGAAGAACCCTGGTGTTTGTGTGTGCATGTTACAAATGAGATTCCTGCACCTCGTGCTGACTCTCTGCCTGACAAATAAACACGAGCCCCAATGACACAGCGAGAGAATGAGCTCATGAAGAAGGAACCCTTGCTTCAGAACACAGTATTAGTGATCCACCCCTTATCTGTTACACACTGATACACAGTTACACACATTGAAGCACTTCTGTTGTTTGCTATACAGATGTGTTACTGCCTTCTTTTTTTCACTTTTCATCATTGTGTGCATTTTGCAAATAATGGAACATTTGCTATGAACAGGAAAATCCATGCCAAGTGACCGGGGCCATACATCAACTTATTTCTGTCAATAGCCACAAAAAAACCCAATAGAGCAAAATCAGGGAGAGTTACAGCTCAACAATTCTGCTGAGCTGAAATCTGTAGGCACGTCTACCAAGTCTGAGGATTACTGAGAGCTTCGGAAAAGGAAAAAATTTAAGTCAGAATAAACTAAAACAACACTGTCTACTGTCTACCTCATTCTGTACCCAACTATATAACATGCACTTTCACTGTCTTTCATGCTTTTGTTTTATTTACTGTGACCTTGCTTTTGTGTGTGTGTGTGTGTGTGTGTGTGTGAGTGTGTGTGTGCGTGCCTGCAAGGGTGGGGCTCATCAGGAGCCAGAAGGATTAGAGCACTGCTGTCTTATTAAAAACCTTCAGTTTCTGGAAAAATGTGCCGTGTGCGAGTCTCCACCTATAGCAAACACGAATGCTGGATTAGGCTAGATGTGCAGTGAGTAATTTCATCAGCAGCTAAAAATGTCTTTCACCACGTTCTCAATGTTACTCTCTTCAGCGAACAGATAAAGCACCTGCAATGTTTCCTCACAAACATCAAAAAACAGCATTCCCCATAAACAGTGCTTTTTAAAAGTCGCAGATTACAATTCACAAATCAAGAACAATGGAAAAATAGAACAATCAAATTCACCCCCAAATGTCTAATCCATGTTCATGGACGAGTCCATGATATAAAACATGATTAGTGTGAGTTCAAAGCCAAATTCTTTGGAGGATTACGTATGTCTGGCGTGAAAAGACAAAGGTGATGATGAATGATGGACTTGATTTTTACACTGCCTGAAACACTGCAGAGGGAAACAATTTGAAACCAAAAGCTAAAGCTTATGTACATCATCATTTTGTCTTTTGCAGATTTCACAGTGCATCACAGCTTGTCTTAATAAACACCGCAGATATTCTCAGCCTTTACAGCTTTAAAGTGCATCTATTCATTGATCACAGCTGTAGGGTCAGTGCAACACCGACAAGTTGATGGAAATCTCAGCATTATAGATGTTGTTTGGTTTTCAGCCTGAATAACCCCAGCCATATGATGAATAACTGAGGATAAAAACACAAGGTGCAGCGTTTTTGTCACAAAAAAATGTAAACACATCTTTCTCTACAAGGATTCCCACAAACACAGTTTCCAGGTTATTTTTCCCACTTTTGGGCAACACATACTTCTCTCTCTCTCTCATGGTATCTCGCCAAGGGGTCATTAGATGGATTAGGATTAGAGTGCTTCCAGCGGAAACACTGTAATTGGTGCCCGTTTGGACCGTTTGCATCTCTCCTGCTGCTGAGCCTTGGAAAAAAGTGGCCATTCTCACACACCTCCGGATCCCTCCATCAGACAGACAGACAAACAGGAGGGGAGGGAGGGAGAGAAGAAGGAAAAGCAGGAAAGGAGGAATTCTTACTGAGTGACTCGGGCCTCAGCTATGCACTCCACCCACACAGGCTGGAAATGGCTAGATTTCGAGTGTTTAGGCCAGGCTAACACCCACCTACTCTCGCTGTCTCATATCCTCCTAACCAGCCTGCCTCGTGTGCGTTTCAGTAAGCTTTGAGGACCAGTCTTCCAGAAGAGAAACAGAGAGAAAGAGAGTGTGAGCGAGGGAGCCGTCTGAGCTGAAATGAGCTGGTGTAAGATGAGTGCTTCAGATGGAATGGCAAATGAAAGCGCCCGTCCAAGCGAGCGAAATAAATAACAAGGATGTGGTCCAGATGAAATTGCCACCAAGTGTGGAGAAATGACTTGAAAGATTAGTGTGTTTCTAACATGAAAAACAGGCAGGGGCGATGAGAGGAAACGAAAAGAAGCTCAGGCATAATGACTTCATCTCCATGCTCCATGCTTCCCTAAGGAAGGCCCGTAAACGCAATATGAATAATGACTCGGCTTGTGCTTCACTTGTACTTTGAGAGAAAATCTTCGGTTTCATCTTAGAATCTGACATTTAATCCAATACGAATGCTTTTTACTATTAATACTGCAACAAGAACAAAAATAAAATCTCAACAAACTGACCACTAATGATGTGACAGATGCAGTGTAGACAAAAATGCAGTCTCAGACATCTCACCTCCAGGTAGTTAGTAAATGATAAGGACAGTGCAGTTATGAAGTGTGTCTGCGTCTGATCATTTTTGTGTGAAAGTTAACAGAAGCATCGGCTTCATCGAATGCCGTTCGGGTTCCAGCGCTCCCCTTATCCAATAATCTCAAAGACAAATACCATTAGTCAAAGATGTGCTGTGACGTGAGCCTTCAAAATTCCAATCTGCCACCTCGAACAATCTGCACTTTCTCTCTTTCGTAGCCTTGTGCTCTCCTCCCTCTCGCTCTGTCCGTTTTTCAGGCTGTCCTTGAGGCACTGGAGGAGTGCGACATTCCGCTGTAGAGTCGCGCTTCCTGCATTCCTGCCATAGCACAGTCAGTCATGCAGAACCCCACACAGCAAGGGTCCACAAATTATTTCCCAACATGTGTTCTACAGGGTTATTAATAAGCAAGGCAGCACAGACAGGACATCCATGGGGGAGGTTGTAAAAGGCTGTAAAAGGGCTTACATGCAATGGAAACAAATATGGTCTAAATAGACATAGTGTTTAGTGTGTGTGTATGTGTGTGTGTGTGTGTGTGTGTGATGATCCTGCTGGCAATAAGTAGACAAATGAGGTTAAACCATGAGGTTAAACCATGAGCCTTGCCCTGCCTCATGCAGCACATGCACTAATTTCATCGAACAAATTTACTGTGTGTAATTCTGCCGCAGTGTGACCATAGCTGATTGGTAGATTTTGTCTCCTAACAGGTTAGGAAACAGAAATGTAACAACTACTCTTCTTCTCAACATCATTACATCAGCACAGTGACTTGTGAGTCACAATATCCAGGCATGCTTGCATTTTTTTTTTGTTGTTTGTTGTTTTGTTTTTTTGCTCATGGCATTATGCTTGTACTTTGTCCTGCAGGTCAACTAAACCGTGTGTGGAACTTGCTTTGGGAGCACAAAAAATCCCAGCATCCACATGAACAGCAGCTGCAAACGAGGCATGGCCACAAGCGCTGCCCAGAAAATGCTAAGTACAGCAGTGAGTTATTACATCCCATTCAGAGAGCTTTTCACAGCTGACATTATTACAATCTGGGATCTATGTAAAGTCTGAACTGCTCATCCACTTTTCAGTAGCTTTGGAACATGGGCCACCATATGCAGGATTCACTTCCCAGCGCACACACCAAATCATTTATCTGCATTGTCGCAATCATACACATGCATACAGTACACACACACGCAAATACATTCAACAATCAGTCTTGCTGCTGAAAAAAATAAAAACAGCTCACAGCTCAGGAATTAATCATATGAATAAAAACCCAGCAGGTGGCTTGAGGGAGATTGATCAGCTGATTGCCAGCATATTACCTGCACAACAATATAACAAAAAGTCTCTTCCTCTCATCTTGTCTTGTTCTTTTTGTCCCTCTCTATTTCTCTCTATTGTGACATTTCCAGTATCTGGCTTTCTAATTGAATTGGAAAAACATAAAAACACTAATATGTCTCTCCTCACATCCTGTAGCTTCAATACAAACTGCCTGAGCAATACAAGTCTAATAAATAGACTTTTTTTTTTTTTTTTTTTACATAAAAATCCATCATTGAACATCAATTCTGTATGATGTTACGCTGCTTTAGGAAACTTGCCACTGTGGGTTGTTTATTTTTATTTTGCTGTCTGTGATTTCAGGCTTTATTAACCTCTTAAACACCCAGGAACCTTATGTGTACATGCCTACATTCCTCTCAGTTGTAATGACATACTTTTCCTATTAGCTTAACTGGAGTAACTGAATAATTCATAGTAGACACTGAATACTGTGCTTTAATATGAATAACTGAATAATAAGTTGGAAGTTTAAGGGGTTAAAAGTTTCACAAGTTCAATCCTCACTGATGACTCATAATACCTTGAGGTGATATATGATAAACTGCCTTGGTCTGAAAGGAGCTTAAAATTACTGGCAGGGATAGAATCCCCCCCGCCCACAAACACACATTTGTCTTACCACCCTTGTGGAGACTTTCCACTGACATAATTATTAATGCTATATAATATGTAATGCTACAGTATGCTACACCTAAATGGAATGCTCTTTTGGTTAAAAAGACAAAATTGTCCCAACCCCCTCCATCCCCACAGTGCCCTGCAGCAGTTTTGATGGATCCATGTCACAGCCATTAGACAGATGTAAGAGGATATCATTTCAAAAAGCCCTACAGTTGTAGTGAGACCATTCATGAGACACGCAAGTACTGTAACTTCACCCCTGAGAGTATTCAATACCTCATCGTAAAGGAGATAAAACTTTGTGTTCATGTCTGAGCGACCGTGATATCTGCAGCTATTTGAAGCCGATCACAACTTTCATAGAAACTCTCTCGCAGCAATCTTGAAAAATACCACGTGCAAGAGTTAATCAGTAAATATTTTCATAAACCATTAATCTGTAGCATTCAAATGCACACTGTATGCTTCTATTAATCTCTTCTCACAGTATCTGTCTATTTATGACAAGCTGTGTCAGAAAATATTAAATGCACCATCTCAACACACTCAGAGTGTGGGAGCAGAAGATGATTTCTCCAAAAGGATAGTGAGGGACAGATAAGAGCATCTGACTAGCCCACTGGCTTTTAAAAGGTAGTGGTTCTAACAGTGGAAGTTCTCTCCTCTGCGTCACGACTCAATGGTCTCAAAGTCCCCGGGATTTACTGTAGTACTGGATGTTAACCTGGGATTACACACATAATCTTTAATACTTGCCACAGTCTGTATTTGGCACTTATATCAACTGTCTGACCCATAATGGTTTATTAAATATGACCTTGAATACATTACACAGTCCGTACAGGATTTCACAGAGTCTTTTGTGATTGTTGCAGCCAAAAATGCTTGATTTAGCTGCGGCTTTTTTCAAAATTTGCGATGCGACTTGCAGAGGTTTTTTTTTGCGAAAACTACTTGAATTGGCAAAATTGCATTTGCATGAAATTGTTTTGCACGGTCTTCCACAGTGATGTTTGCTGGTAAATGAGACCTTTTAGCTGTACGCATGTTCGACGCATGTGAATCGAAGAGGGCTTTGGCTGAATGTGCATTGTGATGATGTCACATGACGTGTCTTGGCCCAAATCTGCGGAAATGCTCTGGTAATTTTGAACAATTCCAAGCTCCTCGGAATATCGTGGAGTTTCCTTGATTTTGTGTTAATTTCTGATTGCAAAATCACAAAATCCTGGAGGGACTGATTAAGAACAATTTAAATGTAAAGTAATTTTGTTATGTCTCTTTATGGGTTGTTCTTTTCGCTGTGATTTTGACTTTCAACCAAATCTATCATGAGTTTCATCTTCTCTAAAGACCCAAAAAAGGCAATTTATGGTAAACTAGAAAGCTAGTTTCAACAAGATGAGATGCAGATCATACCATCTTTGCACGTGCTTATGTCTGCACTCATTTCAATGCAATTTTAATAAGGGTCTTTGTGTTGGTTGTCTTACACTGCAAAATGTGCAGAGGCTTTTTAATTTTAAACCGTATGTATGAAATTAACATTTAAGTGGGATGCCTTGACTGTAGTTTAACATGCATTAAGCCTGAGTGCTGCTTCACTGAGAATGTCCAAAAAGAAAAATTATACTGCCATCAAATAAAATCAGTGCACAAATTGATCATTAGTGTACAACATGTTGTGGAGTAATACAGACACATACAGATGAATGGCCTGGATGAGAGTAGCACATCTTTTTTTTTTTTTTTATCCCTAACTGCCTTATTTTCTCCCACAGAATTACAATAACAGAAAAATTGTGACCAATAACATGTAATTACTGCAATTTTCCATTATTGCCATTATCTTGATCCAACTTTACACAACAACTATAGGCCTATTTCCAAATTGCCTGTTATTTCGAAGTTGCTGGAAAACATTGTTATATTCTAAAAAAAGTTATATTCTCATTTGAATTTTTCAAATATTTTAGACAAGTTCCAGTAAGGTTTTAGATCCTTAAATAGCACTGAATCTGCCCTGTTACTAATGATATTGTGTCACTTGCGCTGTGTTGGTCTTACTGGATCTTAGCGCTGCCTTTCTATTAGGGCTGCACGATTATGGCCAAAATGATAATCCTGATTATTTTGATCAATACTGAGATCTCGATTATTTATCATGATTATTAATTGATTTTAGTGACAACATATTTTTATTACACTTTTACATTTATTAAGTTTTCTCATGCCACAATATAACACACAATTAGGCATGAGAAAACTTGAGCTGATCAATTATGACAGAATTTAGGAACATAGTGTGAGCCATGACAAATTAAGTTAGCTTCTGATAAACCAAATTTAACATTTTCAGTTAATTTTACAGACTGTATGCAAAAAACAACCGTTAACCTGTTCTACCTTGTAAACAAATACAATAAACATCAATGTTCAGTGTTTGAAGTCTGCTCCTCTTAAATATATTTAAAGCTACACTATTAGACATTTTCCACTGTCATAGTTCTGGGCTCGAGTCAGTTCTCGAACCGCCCTGTGTATATTGTGTATATATCTGAATAATCTCATATAGGATGTGATTGGGTGAGTTCATTTACCCGTCAGATGGGAAGCGCTTTAGTTTAATGGTGTTCATTACTGATGCTCCGGTCAGGATTTTTACAGTCGATACCGATTCCTTTCATCTTGATCGACCGATCCAGATACAAATCTTTTTTTGTTTAAACTTTAATCAGGAGGTCTGTCATAAACAGTTAAATGTAAGATCTCTGCTCATGGTCACTGTTAATTGAGTTAAAATAATAGCAATGAGATACTGTTGGTTAAATGATAAATAATCAAGCATAAAATATTTATTTTAAAATATCTTAAAAACAATAGAGAGTCCTAATTAAAAGTAGACTAACACAAAAATGATCCATATTAGGAAAAAGGCTAATAGCTTTCTAAGGAAAGCTTACTAATCTTAAGGTCTAATTGATATTAAATGCAACCCATAGTAATTAAACATTATTTCATTTCTAATTTTTTTAGATTTAATGAAGTTATTATAATATCTATTTTTTATATTAAATTATTTATTTATAACTAAGCACATTTTCTGTCTTTACATTTTAGTAGTTTTATTTTTGTTTGTTTATCAGTTTTAGATTAGTTCCTCCAGTAGAGTGTCCATGTCTGCTGATAATATTGCGTTTAGGGGGGGATTAAATCAAAACATGGAAACTGGAATTGACTTTTCTAGTGATATCCAGCAACCGTGAGTTTAAATGTAGTGAATTAGCGTTAGTGAATGGAGAGCTGCAGCGTACTGTATGTTTACAGACTGAACAGTTGCTACTCTTGATTATGATTGGTGAGGAATTTTTTTATTAAGAGGTTTAAATTAAACCCACCTTGTAGCGTTAGCATTTTTATTAATTTACTCTGCGCAAAGCCGCTGTGTCTACACAAGCAGGTGCAAGTTCAGGTCATTTTGCGGGATCAATAAAAGATGACGGTTTGTGAGATCGGGAAGTTGAAGTAGATGATGTACAGAGTTACTTGTCATCATAATGGCTTCTCTGCAGTATTTACACACTTGTTCGGTTGACTGAGTTTTTCTCTAGAAAAGACCTAGAAACTGTGATTCATACTCTTGTTACATCATGGTTGGTCTTTGTATGTTTGGCCTTTCTCAATCTGCCTTATCTCGTCTGCAGCTTGTGCAAAATGCACAGGGACCAAAAAGAGGGATCATATTTCCCCTATTCTGGCATCTCTTCACTGGCTTTACCATCAAGTTTAGAATTGATTTTAAAATTCAAATTTATGTATACAAAGCTCCTTCTGGTTCTGCTCCACAGTACATCATTGGCCCTCTTCACCTTTGCTCTCCTACTAGAGCATTGAAATCAACTTCTTTTATCTGTCCCCCGTTGTCGTACTAAGACAAAGGGTGATTGAGACTTTTCTCTGGTTGGTCCCAAACTTTGGAACAGTCTCCCTTTTCACATGAGGTTCGCTCCATCTTTAGCCATTTTTAATCTTCTCTTCAAACTTCTTTTTATTCTTTGTGTTATAATGTTATTTAATGTGATGAATGATAATGTTTTGTACAGTACTTTAGATCAAATGCTGCTGTTAAATGTGCTTTATAAATACATTTGACTTGACTCACTGAGAGAGAGATGGATCATGAAAGAGTTTTACATGCATATTTTTATGGGAATATTTTTTTTAATGAAACAGTCTCAAACAAACACACATATTGTGCAGATCATGCTAGCAAAGGTGATGGACAGCATCATCTCCAGTAATATTCAGCATTGAAATATGCAGCAGCTTTCTCTTGTCAAAAGCCTTCTTGTCAAGAGAAAATCGGTCACTCGTGACGACAGAGCACCATGCTATGGGAATTCATTTTGCTTCTGCCAGTGGCCATATTCTTCTTCAATGCCCTATATTCCTCAAATGTTTCTTTTCTTGTTTAGAGCAATCCATCTCTAAATTTAAGCATATCAAATACAGTAAGGCAGATATCGTGCCAGATTAAAAGTGCGAAACCAATGCAGAAGGTTTATTCGTAGTAGCAGATGTGTTTGGGAAGGCAGAGACCTCGCTAGCATTTAATATTTTCCAGAGACTTTATCTGTTTAACTTAGTGTGCATTATACACAAGATAAAATAAGGGAGTATCCCACAAGGGCTTGCTTATTTTGAGGCAGTTAGCAAGTTTCAAGCCTGAGCTGTGTGTGGCCTGATGGGAAGTGGTATGGGATCACCAGAGCCAGCTGCTTTCATAAGGATGAGCATGATGATGCTCATGTGGAGGTGTATGGATCTTCCAGGTAGCAGTATTTTCCTGTTGCTGGTGGACAGAATCACCCAACTAAACAGGACAGGGAATCACCTGAACACTGAAGTGGAGGACTGAGATACATGTTGGCTCATATCAGATGTCTGACTAAATAAAGAGCATCAGAACAACCTGAAAGCACAAGAAACTTGCTAACCAAATGATGCCCATTAGTGTTGGGCTTTCATATTCAACTATTGGGTCTTAATCTAGTCTGTCTCATCCCCTCTTACACTTTCACCATCCTAGCTACATGTGAAATAGTACAGACAATTCCCAGTATTATAATTGCACAATCCAATATCATGGTTTAAGATTGGTACTTTATAACTTTGTGGGGGGTTTTTATTAGGCACCATCATCATCATCATCCTCACCCTCATAATCCCAGTCTCAGCTATCATTTCCAATTCCAGTTCCCATCAGAGAAGCTAATAACCTTCACCACCGAATTCCTCCATACAAATGTATGACCCAAGCAAACGACTGCACAAGGGCCTGCATTTTTTGCAGATGGGCAGGTGATGGATGCAGGCATGTGGAGCAACACAAAGCCACCATGCAACCACCAAAACCAACTGGCTCTAGGCATACAGTGATCAAAGAAGAGTGACATGAGGGAGAGCTGGAGCTGACAAGCAGATAAGCACCACTACAGCAGGTCTATCTATCACACATCTTTACCCACCCACCCCCACCTACAACCCACTAACCCCCACCCCACCCACCACTAACTGGTTTCTTCAGAATTAGGGACACCTACACATGTCCTTCCAAAATGTTTCTCTTTTTTTTTTGTTTTGGCTTCCATCTGCAGACCTTTCAGCTCTAATAGAGCAATTCAGGCCAAAATGTGCATAAGATACACACTGGTGTGAGACGGCGAGTTTAGTTGTATTTGAATAGTGCTTATGCTCCAATTGAGTTACAATAAGTACTTAAAAGCACTTAAAAGGATCCAGAATTAAATTAGTCAGTAGGGCAGCTTGGGCTCTTTGTAATGAGCTAATATGGTTATACAATAAATTCTGAAAGGCAAGTATGAACCACTCATTGAACAATTTTTTCTTGGCATGAAAGATTCCAGGTAACACAAAAGAACATAAAATTACCATTTGCAGCTTTTAATGCATTTCCCCATTTTATGTGGATAAATGAACAGGAAATAAATAGGAGCCATTTTCCCGAGCCTCAGGAGACCAGCGGTTATGTAGGAGATGGAAGAGAATTTTATCTTTCCATAAATCACGTGAAAGTCACAGCAAAAGTCTCTCAGGGCTGTTTCATTTCTTCTGTTAACATAAGCCTTATTTAGCTGACTTGGTTGATTCAGCAGTTTCTCTGTCACAGCTTCATAGTGTAAACACTCTATATAGACAGATAAATCTATTCCTAGCCATCTGGCATTTGCTGCTTGCTTGTCTGTCAACCCTGGTAAGTCAATATTGTTTTTGACCTTTTTGATGGTCACCATATTGAACACTTCATCTACAATCCCAATTCCAAAAAAGTTGGGACGCTGTGTAAAATGTAAATAAATGTAAATAAATGTAAATAAAAACAGAATGCAATGATTTGCAAATCTCACAAACCCATACGTTATTCACGGTAGAACATAGAAAACATACTTTAGTTTAAACATTTGATATATGTTCTATGTTCTATTGAATAACATATGGGTTTATGAGATTTGCAAATCATTGCATTCTGTGTTTATTTAAATTTATTTACATTTTACAAAGCGTCCTAACTTTTTTAGAATTGGGGTTGTAATAACACAAGCAACCATCCTGAAATATGGAAAGAGAAAGAGAAAGCATGGCTTCCCTCAAGGTGTAGATCTAGAAGGTGCAGTGGAGCATTAGGGCTTTGAGAAGAGTATGGCTACTTTAGACTCTGGAAGGAACTTAAATTCACAATGCCACTCAATCACTTTCTGGCTTGGCTGTGTTAGCAGAGCACACATTCTTATGTGATAAAAAAGATGGATTTTAGTTGGTGGAGTGGATCACTTTCAACTCCCTTCTCCCCATCTCCAATCTCCCAACATTTTTGTGAAGGACCTATCACCCAGTACTTGGCCATGCTGCCTTTCACCTTATGCTGCAAATATCTGAGCTCTCCAGACAAGAGGCCAGTTTGACTTCTGTAAGAATAGTGGTTTTGTGTGTGTCCTTGTATAACAAATTGGAAAAGAAGAGAGAAAGTGTAGTTAAAAAATGAGTAGGCACAAGACTGAGAGAAGAAAAGCGCAAACAAGATAAAAGAATGAGAGGGGAGGGAGGGAGAGATGAAGCTAGCTTTGAAAAAGAAAGGACTAGATAGAAAGAGCTCTGCTATGCCAAACATTCCAGACGATAAGTCCAAACACGCTCTCCCAGAGAAATATTCGCGACAAATATTCAGTTACGTAAGGCATGTAACCATTAACCATCAACATGATTGTGTTTCTGCAAAAACCTAGGGGGGAAAATGATTATGATCACCATGCGTTGAGGCATGCTACACAAACAACACTGAAGCCCATAAAACTTCTGACACCCCTAGCTTTTTCAGGAACAAATTTGATGGAAAATATCTCTTTAATTTCAACACTAAATAAACTTTCAGATACAGTTTGTTTTAGAAGAGACTTGTAGCGCTGTACCTGAATTTCCAACCAAGCAATGTCATATGTAAACGTATGGGCTGTAGTCAATTTGCAGCATCATTGAGGTGCAAAGTTCCTTTCTGCCTGAGAATCAGAGGCCCTGTGTTCTTCTAAAACATCTTGCTTCCTCCTCTCAAGAATAAGCACATTCATGAGCAAACACACACAGAAGTTTGTCTCTTGTTCTCTTCCTGTACAGAAATTTTGTTGTGATGAAACAAGCATCTTTCCCGCTCTGACAATCCTCACTTGTTGTGCGACTGCCAGTCAAAACACTACATGACCCTCTGGGGTCCTCCACAGTCAATGGACAATAAGCTCTTCTTTTTTTTTTTGCACATTTCCTCTTTTTTTCCCCTCTCAGAGTTGTTTAGAGTTTTCCTGCGCTAAAAGTTTTCTGGGAGAGACAAATGCTGCAGCATTCTTCCTCGAACCCCCACAAATGCTTATGCTCACATTTATGCAACAAACACAAACAGCCATATTTACAGATTAAACAGGGCAGGCTAGCCTCTCCACAACTGTGGTGGGTTGACAGATGGTTATTTGCCAAATATTAGCACTTCGTGGCAGCATATCACATTTTCCTATTCCTTCATCTCTTTGGCTTTGGAGAGGTCACCACAAAAAAGGCTAAAGTCAACCCAGTGAAAGCATCGTCGCTCCTAAATGCCAGCTCCACTCAGAGGTGTAGCTAAATGTGATAGTCAAGGTAATAAAGAATCACAGAGTCTCTTCTGCTTTTCTTTGTTCAGGCATGGAGATATCTGATTTCTTGCAAGAAACAGAACAATAATGGCCAACAAAAAGTATGCAAACCTCTTACCTGTTCTACAGAGTGAGTCATGCAGAGAACCTGCGTAAAAAGCAGAATCGATGTCACTCATAGAAAACATTTTCGTTAACTCAGTGTTTGCTGTAGTCATGAGATTGTTTGCTCAGGGATGTTGGATTTTGTGGAGTCCATGCCTTGACCAGTCAGAGCTGTTTTGGTGGCACAAGGGGGACCTACACAATATTAGTCAGGTGGTCTTAATGTTATGGCTAATCGGTGTGTATGTATGTGTGCATGTATTTATGTACAGTATGTGTGTGTACGTATAAGCGTGTGAAGCGAACAGTCAGTTCTCAAGGCTGATGTGTTGGAAGCAGGAAAAATGGGCAAGCGTAAGGATCTGAGCGACTTTGACATAGGCCAGACTGTGATGGCTAGACGATTAGGTCAGTGCAACTCCAAAATGGCAGGCCTTGTGCAGGGTTTCTGGTATGTAGTGGCTAGTAACTACGAAAAGTGGTCCAAGGAAGGACAACCGGTGAACTGGTGACATGGTCATGGACCCCCAAGGCTCATTGATGCACATGGGGAATGAAGGTTAGCCGGTACGGTCCGATCATACAGAAAAGATACTGTAACACTTGCTGAAAAAGTTCATGCTGGCGATGATAGAAAGGTGTCAGAATACACAATGCATCATGGCTTGCTGCGTATGGGCCTGCGTAGCCACAGACCAGTCAGAGTACCCATGCTGACCCCTGTCCAATGCTGAAAGCTCCTACAATGGACATGTGAGTATCAGAACTGGACCATGGAATAATGGAAGAAGGTGGCCTGGTCTGATGAATCACGTTTCTTTCAAATTATCTGGAGAGCTGGGTGCATCGCTTACCTGGTACAGAGATGGCACAGAGAAGGAAGAAGGCAAGCTGGTGGAGGTAGTGTGATGCTCTGGGCAATGTTCTGCTGGGAATCCTTGGGTCCTGGCATTCATGTGGATGTTACTTCGACATGTACAACCTACCTAAACATTGCTGCAAACCAAGCAAATGTATAGCACTCATTGTCTTGCACTGTTTGTCTTTCTGCCACGTTATGCTTTCTTGTCTTTTATTATTGTCTCATGGGTATGTTCCTTAGTCCTTTTATCTCTGCCTCATGTTCATAGTTCTTGTTTTATGTTTTGTTTGTTTCATTAAACTTTCATCTGCACTTGCAGCCTACTCGCCTACCGTTAAATGATGAGTGTCTTTTATGCTCTGTGATTTTTGTGATTTCTATATGCAAAACCCTTTTACCATTGTTAAATGTTTTGACCAATAAATGTTTTAGGATTATGTTTATTGCCTTAGTTGGCCCTCAGGCATATGTTTTTCTTTTTGGTTCATTTAATTATTTGCAGTGTGAAACTGAAAACAGAAAATTAACCAAATCAAACAACAAATAGATTCAGACTCCAGAAATGGACTAAAGTGTGAAAGCTCCCTTAATACAGAGAAGACCTACAGGTTGATTTCGAAATGCAACAACAGAGATTTCTAATAGACACTGAAAGTTAATCTTATATGCTATTACTTGTCATACATCAATGTATGTTCTTTTTAGACTAGGGCAATGGAACTGAATACTAAAACATCCTCATGTTCATAAAGAGAGCCCTGAATTAGATGCTGTGCAAACAGCAATGTAATTAAGAAACAAACACAGAGGGCAAAACAGTTTTTCCTAAAAGCTTTCCTATTATCTTTTAACACACAAAAGATTGACACTCATGAGTGTTTCTGAGAGTGATTCATTGTTATCAGTGCCACACCTTCTGCCATCTCCTACAGCCTCAGCAAGGGATCCCTGAATGTCAACATCTGCCTATCAAACAAACGGAACACCTCTGTGCCCCCAAAATTATCTGCACATTTGCCTTTTTATGTTTGAAATCATTCGGTCAAATGTCTCCACTTGGTAATCTCTGGATAGAAAGTAGGAGCTGAGGGGAAACGAGCTTATCACACATCAGTTTCAAATCATAGCAATCATAGAGAAAAGGGAACGGGAGTAAAAGAAAGTGGCAAAGTGACTTTCTGTAAAGGAGGCAATTGTCATGGCAATCACAGGCTTAAATGTCAACTTTTCAACAGCCCTATTTTAAGTAAACTCCATCTATTTTTCTGTATCGAGGTGTGCCCCAGAGTCTTCCACTGCTAAACATTGGTGGTTGTGTAGCACGGTGGCTTCTATGACAGTCAGGCTGAATTTTCCTACTAGAACATATGTCAGCCTTTGTACTGCAGGATCATTTTAGTGAACAATTGTATCAAATGCCCTTCAGATGTTATCCAAGTACCCACAGTGAAGATAAAATGGACAGTACAAGTGAATGCATCTGCAATAATTCTCTGGCCATTACACTACTCAAAAACACAGTGTTATAAGATAAAGCTAGTCCAATGAGCACTGATCCAATGCTGAGGACTGGTATCAGGAGCAATACTTGCCTGAACCATTGGATTGGTATCAGAACAGTCCTTTTATGATAATTTATGTTCTGTTTTTGTTTGAATGTGTTGACTGACCCTGCACAGATCACACCATCATATCTGTGATGTTTTGAATAACGTGGCAACAGCAACTTGCAGAGAATCAGCTTGATTACTGAGAGGATCAAATCAGCATTAACTACAGTATCTCACAAAAGTGAGTACACCCCTCACATTTTTGTAAATATTTGATTATATCTTTTAATGTGACAACACTGAAGTAATGACACTTTGCTACAATGTAAAGTAGTGAGTGTACAGCTTGTGTAACAGTGTAAATTTGCTGTCCCCTCAAAGTAACTCAACACACAGCCATTAATGTCTAAACCACTGGCAACAAAAGTGAGTACACCCCTAAGTGAAAATGTCCAAATTGGGCCCAATTAGCCATTTTCCCTCCCCGGTTTCATGTGACGTTAGTGTTACAAGATCTCAGGTGTGAATGGGGAGCAGGTGTGTTAAATTTGGTGTCATCGCTCTCACACTCCCTCATACTGGTCACTGGAAGTTCAACATGGCATCTCATGGCAAAGAACTCTCTGAGGATCTGAAAAAAAGAATTGTTGCTCTACATAAAGATGGCCTAGGCTATAAGAAGATGCAGCACGGTGGCCAAGACCATACAGCGGTTTAACAGGACAGGTTCCACTCAGAACAGGCCTTGCCATGGTCGACCAAAGAAGTTGAGTGCACGTGCTCAGCGTCATATCCAGAGGTTGTCTTTGGGAAATAGACGTATGAGTGCTGCCAGCATTGCTGCAGAGGTTGAAGGGGTGGGGGGTCACCCTGTCAGTGCTCAGACCATACGCCACACACTGCATCAAATTGGTCTGCATGGCTGTCGTCCCAGAAGGAAACCTCTTCTAAAGATGATGCACAAGAAAGCCCGCAAACAGTTTGCTGAAAACAAAACTAAGGACATGGATTACTAGAACCATGTCCTGTGGTCTGATGAGACCAAGATACACTTATTTGGTTCAGATGGTGTCAAGCGTGTGTGGCGGCAACCAGGTGAGGAGTACAAAGAGAAGTGTGTCTTGCCTACAGTCATGCATGGTGGTGGGAGTGTCATGGTCTGGGGCTGCAGGAGTGCTGACGGCACTGGGGAGCTACAGTTCATTGAGGGTACCATGAATGCCAACATGTACTGTGACATACTGAAGCAGAGCATGATCTCCTCCCTTCGGAGACTGGGCCGCAGGGCAGTATTCCAGCATGATAACGACCCCAAACACACCTCCAAGACGACCACTGCCTTGCTAAAGAAGCTGAGGGTGAAGGTGATGGACTGGCCAAGCATGTCACCAGACCTAAACCCTACTGAGCATCTGTGGGGCATCCTCAAACGGAAGGTGGAGGAGCACAAGGTCTCTAACGTCCACCAGCTCCGTGATGTCGTCATGGAGGAGTGGAAGAGGACTCCAGTGGCAACCTGTGAGGCTCTGGTGAACTCCATGCCCAAGAGGGTTAAGGCAGTGCTGGAAAATAATGGTGGCCACACAAAATATTGACACTTTGGGCCCAATTTGGACATTTTCATTTAGGGGTGTACTCACTTTTGTTGCCAGTGGTTTAGACATTAATGGCTGTGTGTTGAGTTATTTTGAGGGGACAGCAAATTTACACTGTTACACAAACTGTACACTCACTACTTTATATTGTAGCAAAGTGTCATTTCTTCAGTGTTGTCACATAAAAAGATATAATCAAATATTTACAAAAATGTGAGGGGTGTATTCACTTTTGTGAGATACTGTATATCAGCCAATACTCAGTGCTTTGATATTGGTATAGGATCATGGATGTAATAATTGGGATAGGTGCATCCCTAGAAGATATCACATAAGTTGCATATTGTATGAAATTTTAGCTGCTCTGAATGAAGTGTAGGCTTTTGGCTGGTCCACTGACAGTGCTACTTTTATATAAAAGCTTCCTTAATAGATTACACAGACCAGATTGGTGGAAGCAACTCACCGTATTTGTGTCAGGCCAGGGATACACTTGTATGTGTAAGCACGATGGCTGCTGCACATATCCTGCATTCATTTGGTGCATTAAATGGAAAAAAAAAAAACAGACTGCGACACATGCATATTGTGCAAGGTCAGTATGTAAAAAAAATGCGTTTGGCTCATTGGTAGGACGTAAGAAATATACTCTCCACATCGAAACATGATTGGTTATGAAGTATGACTGCCGTATACTGTCAGATGTCAAGTATAACCCTGGCCTTAGTCTTTACCTCATACCTTCATGGCACTCAGTGGTCAATGCTCAGCTATTGGCAGCTCCCCCAATGTGGAAGTCTGGACACATTACTATTGATCTGATTGCCTTTGTTCCACATACAAAGGACAGAATGCCTTGGCTCAGAACGATTGCACTTTCATTCGATGGTGCATTGAATGGCAAAAAATGCAGCTCTTCTGAGACTTCCTTAAAGCATCTGAGATTGATGTAAGCTAATCTTAAACCCTAAAATCTCTCAATTCTGCAAATCAATTGAAATTCTGGGCACAAGTATCTTTACAGCAGAAAGAAAAACACCTTTAAAGGGTTTCCACAGCCAATAGGTTTTTAAACACAGATAGATTATCAACACCATTACCATTCCCCCTCTGCCCTTTCAAATGTCTTTTCCTTGCTTTTCGTTGTTTGTCATACTTATTATAATGAATATTTTTCTAGGCTAATGGTATTGAAAAACAGTGCAACTTATGGACCTCTGGTGAGAGCTTTGTAATGAATTAAATTTAAATCCTTGTGTTTACCCTTGAGAACATTAAAAGAGAATGAGCTAAGAACAAAAAGGTCACACAACCTGCTGTTGGAATGTAACCTTAACCCTAGGTTTAAAAAAAAAAGCAACAAAAATAAAAAGAAAAAAAAAAAAACACTACAAATTCAGATTTTTACTTTTTTGATTTTGTAATTTTAGTGTTTAGTTCAACATGTTCAACATGAGCACACACACTACCATAATCAAAAGCAAGTGAATTAGGCCAAATTTCCTAAGTGACAAACTCTGAGGGAAGTTTTACTAATAGACTGTAGTTCTTCGGCCAAGACCGCTACTAGGTATAATGGAGGAATTAATGATAATGTCACTTATCTCGAGAGAATAGAGTAAAATTCTACTAAGATCCTGAGCTTGCTGGCCAGAAAAGGTGAAGCATTATAGTTGTCAAAACTCTCGTGTACAGACTGATGAGTTTTATGTAGCTGCAATGGCTCTTAACCTTTTCTCTGTCATGATTGGCAGCGGAGACGGATGCAAGTGCAGATTAGGTTTGATAAAAATACAAAGAAAACACAAAACAGTATCTATAGAATTTGTAGCAAAAACACTAAGGCTAAGAAGAACCATAAACCAACGACCATAAACACAGCAACAGAAACAATGGCAAAGAAACACAAACACAAGACAAGGAGTGCAGTGCAAACTGTGACTATATATACACGAGTACTCGTTAACACCAATGTGAATCAGGTGCAGTGGTCATATGACAGTAATTCAGTGGGGTGCAGTGGCTGCTGGGAACTGTAGTCCAGAGTTCGTTCCAGCATATCTATGACATTCTCCAGTAAGGTGGACCACACTCATGCTGAATAAACAGATGTCCCCAAACATTCCCATGTGCCAAAGTCAGGGGAGGAGAAAATAACATACAGCAGGAATGCTAAGGATCTGTTTACAAATCTTTCAATAGCCACCAAGATTAATTACACTCAGCCCCCACAAATAATCAATTAATGTACACACCAATGGACAGCAATGGCCATATATAAACACTAATGGACCTTTAACTGTTTCTTCAACTGTTTTGGAATGGTTGACATCAAAAAAAAGTTCAGCCCTTTTTGAAATGTGCTGTGCAATCCTCCACAGGATAAGAGTAACTCCCTCCACTCTCCAATGTTCTCCTTGAAAACAGGACATTGTTGAGCCGAACAGAAACATGTTGCTTTTGGCACGAGCACCTGTGCTCTCCCTGCACACAACGGGGCCTGCAATTAGCATGGCCGGCTCCCCAGAACAAATATTCTCCACTGTAATCCTGCCATAGCGTCAGAGACACAGCTCTGTAGCAGGAATGCTAGGCATTTCCTTTAATGTGCTTTGGCCTAGCTGGGCCAGAGGAACCACATTTCACGGCACAGCAGATTCCCACAGAACAAAACTTCCTGTCTCTTGCACTTTCTTTCCCTTTCTCTCACTGTCCCCAAATAATTACTCTCACTCTTGTCTCATATGTCAAATCCAGTCTCTCACCATTTATCTGCACATCTCATCCATTTAAAATACAGTTTCTTTCTTTTGCTCAAGGTGACAGGCTTCCACTTTAATATCAGAAGCCAATCCTATGCTCATAATCACTGCACTATCAAGTACTGGTATCTAAAAGTAGATTAGTATTTGACAAATTACACAAACCTCTATTTCAGAGGACTGGGTCACTGGAAGACTACCATTTACCTCCATGTTAATTTCAAATACAGACCCTCTGGTGCAGTCACAGTGGTTCTTCAATGCTCTTGCATTTTCCCATGATTATGTCCTCCAAGGCCAGGTCTCACTGATATTAAGACATATCTCATCACCATGAAACCGAAGACATTTATACCACAGCATCCTTGACTCATTAAGAGAATTGTTTTTAACTGTTAAAGACACATACCAACAGTCCAAAAAAAAAAAACAATATTCATGTGTCTTTCATTTCAAGTCAAGTATAGAATACTGGAATCTCCGTTCTGTGCCCAAAGGTTCTCTCACTTTTTCTTTGAAATTTTTTTTTTTGTTCTTTTCATTTTGTCCTTTCTGAATTATAATGCCTTGGTTAAATGTTTAAAACAATTTCTCTGGAAATACTGGAGATAAACTTATGCAATTCAGTCAGAGAATCCCGATCAGCATCTTTAAGTAGTCTTACCATCCACTGACAGGTCTAACTATGATTTACCACTCTGACATTTTTTCACACCTTGAGAAAAATCTAGTTAGCTATCAAAGGTCAGCATATTATTCCAGTTCTACTGAGGATTGATTTCCCTTAGTTTCCTAGTAGGAATGGTCCAGAGGAAAATGGTCATTAACAACTACCAAGGAAAGGCAGAAAGCATCATTATCAGTCTTCTTCTGCCCTTTCAGATGTCTGTTCCTTTTTGGCTTTTATAATTAATACATGCTATATTTACTCCACAGGTTATAGCACCCATCAACAGTAGCATTCACCACAAATGTTATAACTGCTCTGTTGAGTATATGCACACAAAATTCCTGAAAAATGAAATTCCTTCAGCAAGATTAGCTTTTTGGATGAGCGAGGATGACTGTCATTTAAGGACAAACCTATATTCCAGCTGATTCCAAGTGTTGTAGACGCAAGTGTAATAGTTTAAATGCAGTTCTGTCTTTTTCCTCCCCTCTTCTACCAGCAGTGCAAAGAAAAGTGAATGTGGGATTAGGAGACAGGCCTTAATCACATTATAGAGAAGGTTCCAATTCTGCATAACAGAAGTGATTGCTTAATGTAGAATCAATAAGCTCTCACCATGTATTCAGACCCATGTATTCAACACAAAATTATGGGCTAAGCTGATGGATCATGGCAGTAATGTTTTTCTTATGTAAATAATAACCACCAAAGACATGGTGCAGAAATGTGTCCCAATCCCCAAACAACACTGTAGTGATGTCCAAGGAGACAAAAGCAAGTCCAAATACAGCAAAACAGCAGCCAAAACTAGACGCGTTTTCAGTAAACAATAGTGCATACACATACATACGAAACAATAGTCCAAGCTAGACATAACATCACAATAAACAAGTGACAATTCCAAAACAATCCAAATCAGTCAAAACAAGATAACAAGTACCTATTAAGATGAAACACAGCGGGGACAGCTTAAAAAGAACGACAGCCTGCTACAGCTCTGACGAAAGTACACCTGCCACAATAAAACAAGGGCCATCAACCATTGCCAAGACCGCTGTGATAACAAACATATATTTCGGAGTTTAATTGCAAATGTGCTGCCAATCCAACCTGAACACACAGGCTCAAGGGGAGAATGCAGTGTGTGTCCATCAAGAACTGCATTCTTCAACGCACCATTTGCATTCTGATAACTCTTATCAGCTTTGGGCAAGTAAAGCTGTTTGTTAATCACAGGCGTTCTAAAGAAACTTACAAACCCATAAACAACATGTTCACCCCAAAAAAGATAAGGAAAACATTCACTCTCCTCATCACACCCTTTGTAAAAGAAAAAGCACCATATCAAAATAAGATAAAAAATTATTTGGCTCTAAAAAATTTCCAGGAAAATGTTGTGCAGTGGTTGAGCGAGAGCAGAACGGTTTAAAATAAAAAATCTGTGTTTCCACGGATTGCCGAGCTAACGGACTATGAGTTTTTAAATAAACAATTTAGCTGATCGAAATAAATATTTAGAGAAGGAAGGAAAAGTAAAACAGAACAGGAATATACAAACTAATCTTATATTCCTATATAAAGTCCAATCCAAAAGAAATCATTTTAAGTGCATGGTTAAGCTTTCATTTTAATCAATATGAGCCCATTCAATGTTCTAAGTTCAGCACTGTGCACTATATGTAACCTCATAATCTACTACAATGTTGTGATCTTGCTGGCCCAGTAACCTAGCTGCAGAAGAACTAGTATAGGTGCTAGCAGAGGAGCTGATGTATATGTATATTCCTGTCTGTTGAATTTATTCAGTGGAACTGAGTCAGAAGCCATGTGGTTTGGATAGATGGCTGTTTACGCTGCACTCACGTATCATTGACATGTCACATCTGCTGCTGATCCCAAGTTAGCTCGCGCAAAAACAGAACATGACATTTCCATCCCGCTCAAACTAATGCCTATGTATTAGACCAGAAATGTGATTAATTCCCTAATGCCTAAAGTAGATCATAGGTTAAATCACTCTGTAAATGATTCCCAGAGATTATTGCCTGTCTGAATCATTTATGAGCATCTTAGAATTAACAAGGAAGCCCATTTCAATTACAAGGTTAATCACAGATCATTTAGTTTGGCAAAAGTGTATATTATATTCAGAGGTGAGGAAGTGCACCAGTGGAGTTTTACACTGGAATATTCTAAAAGCTATGTTTAAATATGGCTACACATGGATCGGTTTCTGCACAAGAGAGTTGAAGACAGTGATTTTACCTTCGATCTTCTTCAGGGCTGTCTGACAAGCCTCCTCGCTGGCAAACTCAAATGGGTTGTTGCATGTTCGTACGCTGTCACATTCACACCTCCCGTCAATTATGTTACAGCCTGTAACCAAGTTCTCGTTGCACGGTTCAAATCCCAAGAGCTGGTCGTCATCCCAGTTTTCATCTGAGCAAGGATCAAAGGGAAAGAAATATTTATCAAGCTAGAAGACAAGTAAATTTACAGGGTCAAAATCTAATATTACCTACATTTGTTTGCAGTTATAAAAGGAACAGCACAGTGATCACTGTGCATTAAGCTTTAGCTGGTAATAAGGTTAGTTAATAGCACATATACAGATGCAATATTTAACTATATGTGACTGGGTGAACAGTATCTGGAAATGACAAAGAAAGATACTCTAATGTCCCATCATGTTTGGAACACTAAATAGTATTGGTTTTATAGTAATTCTGAAATAAGAATGACCCTTAACCTTATGGCACTCCAATATCGCAGCCACATTATGAAGTGTTATTTACAGTGCAAATACATATAACTGATATGTGGACTGGTGTTCCAGCTTGCTGTGTGCTCACCTTATCACTGTGTGTGTGTGTGTGTGTGTGTGTGTGTGTGTGTGAGAATGTGTTCAAATAGGAGAGAACATACAATATATGCACATTGTACAAGTGCCTGTACATGTACGGAAGTGTAATGTACTAGCGGATGTGTAATGTATGCACTTCCTGCAGCCTCTGCCTCTGCCGAATGCAGGCAGTAAATAAAGGCCCATAGATTCTATGGACACTTCCTTTCTCCATGAAGGTCACTGACTTGTCTAGTGAAAGTCTCCTTTCTTAGTAGCTAATATATAACAGTAGAAAACAGTACAGTATCTTACTGCTTGGCAACTATGTAATAAATTGCCTTGTGCATGATTTTCTCAAACAAAGCCAACATCGATCTTGCTTTTGGCCAGGGTTACATCAGATATATGCCATGTCCTAATCTTAAACTTGGTGCTGCATTGTGGTGCAGTGCCTCACAGCTCTGGTTCAATCCTGAGTTTGGGTAACTTTCGGTGCAGAGTTTACATGTGTACTGACAACTTTAAATTGTCCCTAGGTATGAATTAGTGTGAGAATGTGTCTGCATGTTGCCCTGCGATAGAGTGGCAGCATCACATCCAATGTGTATGCGTATTCCGCGCCCAGTGTTCCCAGCATAGGCTCTGGATCCACCACAACCCTGACCAGGATAAGATGAATGGTACTAAAAGCACTGGAACCCCCCAGGCTGATCACTTTAAATACTTAAAGTATTTGAGTGAAGATAAATAAATGGTGGACAACAAATTCCCTTTTGCATTAGGGACTGAATGTGTGCATGGCTGCTGGTGATATGGCTCTCAAAGGCAGCCCAGCCATTCAGCCACTGGGATCAAACATGCTGGGTGTGATCACAGCTGCACAACACAATGCCTACAGTGTGTGCAGCAGTGTACACAGAATCTGTATTGTCCTCCAATACTAACACAGCTTTGCAGTGCTGCATATGTATAATGCAAAATAAAGATGAAGTGAAAAATATGCATTCGTCTAAAAAGTGAAATTAATTTTGGCACACCAGGTAACATTCTGCATGTCCTTCAGCGCATATTGTGAGGCTGGATTGCCTGGAAGCAGCATCCACCTGTCTTCACAATGACCTTGAATAGATGCTGCCAACAGCCGCTACTCCAATAACTAAGCAAGGCTCTCCAGACTAGCCGTGGGTCATATAGCAGGGTGAGGAAGTTCAAGCCGGAGCACTTCTGGCCAAACATGTCTGCTTCTAGCCTGGCATGGGGCTCGTACAATAAACACTCTCCTGGTGGTCTGAGCCACACGCAGAGCCTCAGCTTGGCAACAACACCAACAGACATGTTACTGAGTTCCCTCGCATCTCTGATTCTTTCACATGAGCTGCTTTTGACGAACGGTGCCATTTCATGTCCCAGAACCCTGGTACGTTCCAGAACAAGTTGTATATAGCTGCCGAGATTGGATTTCTGTTCCAAGAGACCGGGGGAGAACATCTTTTAAAAGCATGGTTGTGTTTTGACACTGTTCCTGAGCCAAACAAGTTTAAAGAAACCGTCTGCTGCTGTATTCTGGGGATAGTACAACAATTCCATTAGTGTGTTTAAGAATAAGGTGATAGTTTTAAGGAAAACTCTTATATTTGGGTTCTCCAAAGAAATAACGTACCACTTCTTCACAGAAATAAATATTCTATAATTCTATGATAAATTTAAAAAAATGATTCTACTCAAATCTGGAATGTTTACCATTACCATGACTTAGAAAGGTAAATAATAAGGAAAACTGTGACCTTTCACATTACTTAATATAGATGAACCACTAAGCAAACAGGCAGCTAAAGCAGCCTCATAGAAATTATGCAAATAGCCCTCATAAAACAAAACGGCAAACGTTATCTACATTCAACTGTAATATATCCACTGAATTTGAAATAATTGTGTAGTTAAAGCACAAATGGAAGGCTTTTAGAGCAGTCCTCAAATTACAGCTCGTTCTGTTATGGCGGCTCATTTTGCTTCTGTACCCACAGTGGCACCCAGTTGTTATCCAAGCTAGAGACCTTCCTGAAGCACAAAGTGTTTGCTAATTTGCATCGACAACACTTGTTAATTAGCTCACTCTGTAAAGAATAGCCTTTTTTTAAGAGAGAAACCATAATACATAATAAACAATAGCAGGAGTGTGTACAAAGGAGAATGATATACAGATTGAGACTGTGTAAAATTAAGTTAAGAAGCAGCATCCACCTCTCAGCATCCACGCAGAGAAGGCTTTTTTGCCAAAGTCCCACTTCTCTATCCTGGGGCTTGGGAATGATAATCACCAAAAACCCCTGCATCTCTCTCCTCAGTCTCCTACACTGCTCTGTGGTAGAAGAGAAACTTCCAAAGAAAGAGTGACAAAGATGCAGCTAAAGGGGAGGAAAGCATTTCCGCTTGTCTTCCCTGACTACACAAGACAACCTGTGTTCGCTGACAAAACTAATCTGGCCCTCACTGTCCTTTTTTTTTTTCTTCCAGGGGACAAAGTAAAAAAAAAAAGACAAGGGCAGACATCCACAGTTGCATTCAATGTAGAATGGAGAAGAGAGGAAGTTGAAAGCTTCAATCTAAAGAGTGTTTTTAGGACCTAGCCCAGAGCAATTCATATCTGATGGCATCACAACAATAGAGGGGAAAGTGGAGAGGTAAACACACAACATGATGTATAAAAATATAGAAAAGGAGCAAATCCAGGTAGTGTTCAGAAATGTAAAAAATTTTTAAAAAAAAAAAACCTTTTTTTTTTCTCCAAATAAATTCAGCAAGAATATGCCTAACCCCTGTTTTAACAGGTCATTTAGCATTTACCAAAAGAATTTCATACAAAATTTGTCTTACAGACATTGATTAAGAGCAATATGGTGCTCTATTATTAACAGCAGAAGCCTGGAGATTGACATGCCTGTGCTATTGTCTTTGAACAGGCTGCATGTAATTCCATGTGCCCTTTGTCCACTTTCTAGTCATTTATGTAATAAAGACTGCTGATTATTCTCCCAGCCAGACAGTCTGTGATTTTAGTGCATGACATTGCAATACTGGGAGTAGGGACTCTGCGCAAGACTTTGGATGCATAACATGCAAAGAGGTCCAAGGCCCTGGTGCCAAACTCAACACTGATAATCAGCTTCAAACCACGATGCACTTATATTCAGGAAAGTTCCAGTCATGTTTTACACACACACATACAGTTGCCATGTCAGAAATGCACGCTATGTGTGATAGACTGGGGTGTCAAGCTACACAAATAAATTCTAGCCGACTCCCCATGCCATTGCATTCCAAGGTGAACTGTCAATAGAAGCTTGTGCATGAATGTTTGACAGAATATGCGAGTAAATACCCATGCTTCCCAGGCGAGTGTAAGTGTCATACATGCTCTTTCAGGATTAATATATGTTGTTTTTAAGGCCCTAAATTATTTGGCATCAGACAGCTGGGTTGACACGCAGCCAGAGGGCTGAAAACTCAGATAGGCTGCAACAGGCCGAGCACACACATTCCTCCGATACACTGCAAAAACAAGGGGAAAAGGAAGTGTTTGTGTGTGCTCACTTTTTATGCTCCTTCCTGGCTCAGCACTAGCCCTGCCTACAAATGGTTTTGGGAACAAACAAAGGCATATGTAGACAGTTTCTCTCTTTCTGATGTTGGTAGTAATTCTTTAAAAATATTTGTTCAACAAAGATAATGTCAAAGTTTTGTCAATTTTGGAGAGTTAGCAATATGTTTTAAACTTTTAACACTTTCAGATGTTATGTATTGGGGTGTAATAAAGCCTCAGTGATTAAGGCTCAGGGCTACTGAGCAGATGGTTGTGACTTCAAGCACTGGTGCCAATAAAGTCTATCTTCTAATCTTCTCTCTTTTTTTTTTGGCTGAATTATTTTTTGATATATGTACATACTGCTATCTTATATTCCCAAATCTCAGTTTACCTTTAATCTCAAGCTGTTAATTTAAAATACCAACGCTGAGTGGGTATCAGCAATTTTCGGAGACTTCCTGATTTCCAGTCTTTTCAAGCATTGCTGAAATAGCACAGTTCTCTGACAGGACTCCTAGCCTAGATATATTTTTTCAGTTGATAGAATAAAAAAGGAACTAGTCGTTTCTTAATTTACAAAAACAGTGTCCTTGGTGCAGTCTGAGGATTTGGTTTTTATTTTTTTATTTTGCTGTGCCGACAACACACAAAATCTATAAAAGCCTAAATGATGACAGAATATTTTTTAACCATCTTCCAAATCATAACTGTGTAAAAATAGTTTCTTATTATACAAGGAAAACCATACTGGGCTAAAAGCATTACATATCTTTGACTTATCATTATCAAATGCCTTAGCATAGCAAGCATCTTGTGCAATGCGCCACTTGCGTTTCATTAGTGATCAGTGAATTTCACAGCTATTAATTGATGTACAGTTGTAAAAAAATCTAAATTGTTCAGAGTGCCTCAGAGCCTCAGACCATGTGTGTGGCCTTCAGAGCCCAGTATACTAAACAACAGCCTGTGTATTTTAGTGTTATGTGCTGTGCAGTGTGCTCAGAGCCTGAGCTTAATGGAATTTCTCTGTTACAGTGCTATAAAGGCAGTGTCCCATGGGAACCTGTGACTCTTCTGTTAACACAGGACCTGAAACGTCAGCTCTCAGAATGGAGTACAATGGGCAGATTATCTCATTGAGATGGATGTGTTGAGTACACATGAGACGCTTGGTGACATTCTGACATAGCTAGCAAGGTTTTAGACATATTTCGGCAGCCTGTTTTACCACTGGCAAGAAGTATTTAAAAATATTTTATTGAAACATATTTATGGTTCCTTATACGTGAAGTGTCAAAATTTGTTACAGACAGAAAAACACAATTTGGGCCAAAACCTGATCTTTCATCTTTTCTGCCTGATCGCCAGAATCCAACCACAGTGACATCTAATAGGTTTTCCCAGACTGCCACATACAGGCCTGTCAGAGAACATGAAGCACAATAAGAAAGCATGTCATGCATAGATTAGAAAGCATTTCACTAGAATGACCCTGATCTCAGCTTGTAATAAGGTTAGGGCTGGGTCACCATAGCATAGGATATTATGGCCAAAACCGCAGGTCTCCTTGCAATCCTTGCTTTGATCTTTTGCATTCCTGTGGCAGGCACTGCTTTGACACTTTATCCTGTTCGGTTTTCTTGGCTGGATTACATTAGATGTCACCTAAGAGATTACACGCAAAGCAGCCAAGACGCCTTCGGCATGTTTTCATAATCAGCTGTGTTGAAATCTGACCCACAGCATTGAGCAGTGGTGAGCATTCTGATCATGACCAAGACTGGTCCCAATAACAAAAACAGCAGGCCTCATCATTGGTTTGCAGTCTAACACACTGTCAGAAAAAAAATTATACTAAACTGTACCTTTTCTTGTCACTGGGGTGGTAACTCAAGGGTACATCTTATGCACCTTTAGTGTGTACCTTAAACCTGGAAAGGTGCCCATAGTGCACCTTTAAAATATTACACTAAAAGCTAATTACAGGTACAAGAGTGGACTGTAAATCACCATATAATAGATATACAATAAAGGTACAAAAGACCACCCCAGTAGGTCTGTCACGATAATTACATTTTTGACTTATTGTACAATATATGGACATGACCTCAATCATTTTTGCTGACCTCAATATTGTTCATATTGTTCACATGCATGTTTGTTTACATAAGAATGAATGTGACCAACATTTTAGCCATTCACACTGCTTTTATCCTCTCGTCTGCTCTAGGGCTGTCAAATTAAAATTCAAACTTCAAATATTCGTCAAATTTCAAAAAAAGTAGAATTCACAAACTGTGTGCCTTCGAATATAAGGTGTGTAGCAAGCACTATCACTGATTTTAATTAAAACATACTGTTGAAAAAATGACATGGAAGTTATTAACAATGCACTAAAAATGTTTTTTGAAGACAAAAAATCTAGAAAGAATAGTTCTAGTATTTCAAATAACCCAGTCACAGTCAATAATCTCGGGGCTTGACACGGTTAAGGGGATTGACTAAAGCTGAACATTGAATGAATTCCGGTAAACTGAAGTGCTTTACTAGTGGGTTAATTAACCCAAACCCAAACCTAAACCCAAACACACATATACATAAGATATTAATCGGACATACAGTATACATGCTCCCTGGGATAGGCTCCAGGTTCCCCCGCGACCCTGAAAAGGAGTAAGCGGTTGAAGATGGATGGATGGATGGATACAGTATACATAACATAAATATAATATTACAACTTGCTTCTGCACAAAATGACACGAATGTGCAAGTGAATTTGAACGTAAGTAAATCGCTAGGTACAATGGAAAGTCACGCTGTGAATACTCTCTTTCCATCCATCCATCCATCTTCTATACCGCTTATCCTTTTCAGGGTCACAGGGAACCTGGAGCCCAGTCCAGGAAGCATCGGGCACAGGAAGCATCGGGGTACACCCTGGACAAGGTGCCAATCCATCGCAGGGCACAATCACATACATACTCACACACCCATTCATACACTACGGCCAATCAGCCTACCATGCATGTCTTTGGACTGGGGGAGGAAACCGGAGTACCCGGAGGAAACCCCTGCAGCACAGGGAGAACATGCAAATTCCACACACACAGGGCCACGGTGGGAATCGAATCCCCGACCCTCGATGTGTGAGGCAAACGTGCTAACCACTAAGCCACTGTGCACCTTACTCTCTTTCCCTAACAACATATTAAAACACAGACGATGAATGACTAAAGCATAAAAAATTCACAATATTGTATTACAATGTCAAAATATTCTTAAGAATTAAAAGTCCATTGTTCTTTGAAAGGGTGTACTTGCATTATTACATTGCATTATTATAATCATGTGGCATAAAATGGACAATAATATCATTAACTACAATTATTTCTGGGGCAATATATCATCCAGCAAAAGTAGTTATCGTGACAGGCCTACACCCTCAGGAAAGGTATTTTTTCTGAGAGTGTAGCCATGGTTCTGATTTGTCTGAACATATCACATATCTGCATATATCATTTGAGTTATATTACATTTAAAAACGTTAATGATAATCATGATATCACCCCTTTAAGCACTTAACTTGTGCTTTGTGATGACCAACGTCTTCCTGTTCAACAGGTGGAAAATTAAAAATGAATCCTTGCATCAGATTAGTCATCACATTAGTACTGATAATGACATAATGATAATGGTAGTAAGACAGACAAGGGGGTGGGGCGACTTGTGACACTTGTGATTGGAAGCTGTCCTTCTGTGCTCCGGTGTAAAACACACGGTAGGACGCGCGAGCTCAGCCGCAATGCCGACATTCCGATGGGGGGGAAAAAAACCCCAACGAGCCTCGGCGGAAGGATGATGGCACGTCGTCCCAAAACAGCACGGAATCCGTTCGCAATCATATCTCAAAGAAATGCAAACCCGACACACTGCAAACACATTAACCAGCCCGCTCCCTTCCCCTCTCTCTTTCTCTTTCCTCTATGTAGCTACCGTAAACACTCCGAGGGAAGCATGTTTACGGTAAACAGCTGTAGCGTCCATCAGCACTCAGGTTATTTTAGATCAGCATTACACTGTGTATAATCATGATTCATTAACTGTCTGTTTACTAGAACTTTGTGTTGCGTAATGTAGCAGACTATTAATGCAGGCTAGTCAACAACCATAATATATAGTTCAGTCTTTCTCTAACTTTGAAGTTTCAGTTTCAATCAGTGCGAATGTAATTATTGTAAATGAATTGTCATATGACCATTTTCTTGATTCGGATTGTCATCGTGTGAATCAAATCGTCCGATTATTATTAATCTAGTTTAATAACTTGACTGATGCGTGACGTAGGTATACTGGTTTGCTGTTTTTGTTTGTTTGTTTGTTTTTTCCTGACCAGCTGAATAAACTGAGCATATGAGAACTAATGAGGGTTAAAATGGTGGTTAAGACCACGAGATCGGACTTGAAGTAAACCCAAGCGTGTGTAAAAACCAACTTTCCGCGAAGAAGAAGAACTGCGTTCAGGGCAGACCTCGGGCTTGTCAGTTACCTTCGCAAACTCCGACTTCGTACTGCGTGATGGAGCCGCCGTCGAGCGGGGGTCTGATCACGCACCGCAGCCCCGCGTCGCACGTGCCGTACAGGCCGTACACACCGCCGCAGCTCTCGTTCTTCTGCTTGGCGCACACGGAGCAGCAGCCGCATATACCAGGCACCACGGCGCCGACACACTGCTTCGGCTCCTCGCACTTGGACTCGTCGCAGGGCAAACACAGCAGCGCCCGGCCACTTCTCGCAAGCAGCAGCAGCAGCGCGAGCTGCGAGATCAACACGCAGTTCAGAAGAACGTGCATCCTCAAGGTGAGGAACGATGATGAAGAGACCATGGGGGAGAAGAAAAAAAAAGCAGAAACGCAAAAATGTAAATCCAACCAAGTTGTCTCCCTGGTTGCCCGGGTTTAGAGACGCAGAATCCCCCAGCGAAAAAGCTTGCGAACAATGGCTCTAAGAGAGCGCGTGACGGGATCCGTTTCTACTGTCCGTCTTCTGTAGCATGAGAACAAACCCCCAGTAAACTTTGCAGAGGTCTCAGAAACCCCTTCAAAAGCAGGACACGACGCGGCTATCCCACGCTGTACAGCGCGTGCATGGTTCACGCGTGGCGATTTCAGCCGAGTTCATTTGCTTTTCAGACGGGAAAACTTTCCTCTTCGTACTCACGCACCGGAGTCTTTTCGGTCTGTTTTTTTTTCTTTCTCTTACGCAAGCAGGGGAATTTCTTCCTGCTCCAATGAAGATCCAGCAGCGGCAACAGCACTGCGTTCTGCGAATAATTCCCTTTTCAAATAAGTATAAAAGCGAGTTGTCGGTCAGGAATTCGCTCGTTTCGCTCGCCTTAAGGTCGCGTGAATAAAACGTTTCCTGCTTCTGTCGCACAGCTCTTGTTTTGTCGCTCTCTCTCTCTCTCTCTCTCTCTCTCTCTCTCTCGCACTCTGTCGCCGTTGCTGCGCGCGCTCCGCTCTGTGCCTCTCCGTGACCTCATAACGGAACCACTCCCATCTTGCATTGCTCCGCTCCGCTGGGCCGTTCACTCCACATATGGAGCACGCGGGAAGCGCGCGCACGCACGAGCCGGACACGCAGGAAAAGGGCGCAGGGGGCGCGCGGGTCGCGCTGTTTATGGCATGGGGGCCCCGCATAGACTGTTTTCTTTTTCTTTCACACTCAAACCATATTTGTGAAAAACGGGAGAGATAAAGGAAAAAAAAACATGGCCAAGTGCCAACTGAAACCTAGGAACCAATATAAAAAAGAAAGAAAGAAGAAAAGAAAGTTGTATGACATATGAATAAGTAAACATATTTTTAAATCAAAGTATAAGGCAGTCTTAGACAAAGAAATAACGGAGATTTCTGACAAAATTATTTTGCTTCCTTTTTAGGTGGTGAAAAACCTTGTGTGGTCGATGTTAATAATTGTTTTTAACCAAAGACTAAAAGAATCCTTAAGGGAGAAATGAAAAAGTCTTGTAATACTGATATTGCTCAATTAAAAGATTGTTATCAAAGCAGAAAGGTGTCATAAAAACACATTTATTACAGGATTTAGGACATTCTTCTTTAGATTTGTATTCAATATAGTGCATATGCCCAAGTGATTTTCAATCAACTTTTCTCACACAAACCCTGAAGCTCTATCAGATGTAATGAACCTGCAGGTGTCGAGGGATAATCATGAGTGTGGGGCAAAACACGGCCTTCTTGTTGCCTTAAGAAACAATTAGCACAAGCATCTCTGATACCCTTGGACTGTATGTGCTCTATGCTTTCTTGTCCATTTGGTGCCTGCCACAAAATCTTGTTTTTCCAGCTACTGTAGTCAGGACCTTTGAACTATGTCATGTATGCCAATGTCAGATGCAGTTGCAGCTAGTACTGATGAGTAGGTAGGTTAGGTGTGTGATAACTGTCAGGCCAGTGTTGTATGGGGTCACCAACATACTACATTTGTTAATGTAGGATGAACCTTGACCATAGATTTGACAGAACAGGAGCATTGCAATTGATTTTGAAATGCTGTCTACAGATCAATAAAACACAATCTTCAGCACCTTCAAAGTGTGTTTCACCATGGGTTTTTCTTGTCAGATCTATCTGACAAGTATTGAAAATCTCATCATAGGTTTTGAGGAGTTTTCTTCCTCCCCACCTTGATGACAGATACAGTAACTCAGGCCTTCAGATACAGTGACAGAGAAAACATGTATTTGGACCAGTGCCAGGGGTACAGTCAAATTACAGATCTATGATGACAAAACAGCGGAAACATTTTGGTATCAAATGACTAGGGAAGGGTTTTTCTAAAAATAAAAATTCCAATGCACAATCAAATGTCTCATAATATTTAAATGGCACACTTATATAGTGCTTTTATCCAAAGCTCTTTACACTGTCTCATTCACCCATTCACACACACACACTCACACTCACACACCAATGATAGCAGAGCTGCCATGCAAGGCGCTAACTTGCCATCGGGAGCAACTTGGGGTTCAGTGTCTTGCCCAAGGACACTTCGGCATGTGGAGTCATGCGGGCCCGCTCTACCAACTGAGCCACAGCCGCACCATTTCTGTTCTTATACAAACATAAAGGTGTCATGGTTGCACAGAATACAGCAGAGGTCTAAGACTCCCATCATCTACTGCACATCAAATGATCACGACACTCACACCATATGACTGTTTGCATTAATGTTTAATGAGCATTAGTATTTAATTCATGTTTTGTACAGCACTCAGAGTCTAACTTTTGTTGTCATTGTTTGTTATCATTGTAGCCTAATTCATGTTCATGTTGTTACCTTGGTTATTCCTTGTTTTGTTTCATGGTCTTTATTTTTCACGTGTTTTCACTTGTAATAACTAAATCTGCACTTGCATCCACCTCCTCTACCATCCCGTGACAGAAAGCTAGACCTGTCCATGGATGTGGCAGATTTTTTTCAAGGGCCAACAGGAATTCATGGAGAAGAACCACTTCATGTGGGAACAAAAATGGAAGGGAGACTGGGTCAGCACCATGCTGAAATGGCTGGAAGCCATGTACCCCTTAGGATTTTTTTTGAGGAGGGGGCCCCTGACCAGGCTGAAACCATCTCCCACCTTCCCTGCCCCACTGAGTATGTCACTCTTCCTCATTGCTCTGCTGAGGACATCTCTCTACCCCTCTGCCCTGCAGAGGCCGCCATTAAGGCTCATGGTCTCGCCATAGGTATCACTCCATCACCCTGATCCGCCTCTGACGTCAGTACGCTACCTGGCTCTGCTTCTGATGTCACTCTGCCTTCCTACTCTACTGAGGTCTTTTCTCCACCTCCTTGCTCTTCTGAGGATGTCACACTGCCTCCTTGCTCCTCTGAAGACACTGCTCCTTCCCCCTGCTTTACGGTGTATATTGCTCCCCCTCTTGCTTCGCAGAGGATGTCACTCTCTAATCTGACCTTGCAGAGGATATCACTCCCCCCTCTGGCTCCGTGGAGGATGTGGATCCCCCCTCTGGCTCCGCCTTGGGCTTCGCTCTCCTCTCTGGCTTCGCGGTGGCTGTTGCTCTGCTCTCAGACTTTGTCTTGAGGGTCACACCACCGCTTAGCTATGCGGAGGAGATCACTCCGGCTCACTGCTCAGTGGAGGACATCGCTTCTCCAGGCCGGTTACACAAACGGTGCCACTCCTGATTCAAGTTTTTGTTCAATGACCACTAGTATTTAAGTCACGTCTTGTACGACACTCAGTGTCAAGCTTTTGTTTTTTGTTGTCATTGTTTGTTAATGTTGTAGCATAATTCATGTCATGTTCATGTTGTTACCTTGCTTCATTATTCCTCATTTTTTATCATGGTCTTTAAGTTTCATGTGTCTTCACTTGTAATAAACTAAATCTGCACTTGCATCTGCCTTCTTTACCATTCCGTGACAGAAAGCTATCCTCGATTCATTTTTGGGAGTTTCACATGTTCTCCCAGTGTCTGCCTGTGTTTCCTCCAGTTTCCTAAAACTCTTTTGACCATGCTAGAATGTGTGTGTGTGTGTGTGTGTGTGTGTGTGTGTGTGTGTGTCGTGCCCTGCAATGGAGTGGAATACCATCCAGAATGTATGGATACCCACCTCAGGTCCAGTGTTCCTGGGAAAGGCTCCAGATCCACCCTGACCAGGAAAAAACAACCAATGAATGAATAAAGGCTAACTAAATCATTACCATTATCAAAAATTTAATCTATTTTCCTTATAAATAAAACAATATACAGTATGTAAGTTTATAACATCTGCTTTGCTTCTGTTAGCGGTAGAATTTTTCATTACTGTAGCCCATTTAGAGAGACATATTGGCAATATTTGCCAGTGTTTCTCATTACAGGGACCTTTCTAAGGAAAAGGCAATGACATTGTCAATAAGTTAACTCCAGCAATGTTCTGTGTCACTTTAATTTGGATGTGTCTAATCATGTAATGATGTTAGGCGCCGGCAAATTTAACACCCACTGTTCCAGCACCACTGTGTTTGTTGTGATAGTTACCAAGGAGAGAGCCACAGGTGCTCCTGTGCCCTATTGAATTAGCTTTGATGAGCCATGTCTTATCAGTCATCTGACTGCAGTGGGAGTATGATCCCTGCAAGTCCTCTCACAAACCTAAAAACATGTAGATAACCACAAGGAATGTGTCTCAAGCCCAGGGTTCTTCAATCAGAACCATCTCAGCACTCATGCACTGTATTAAAATAGAGGGAGTTCGGCAAATGCCATGGGACACATTTTGGATATTTGCTCATGTTTAGCTGTTAAACTATGCCCTTCATTTAAGGCAGTCTCCTCACATCATTTTTAGCAATCAACCTTATTATGCATCGCCACCCTCACTGAGTAGTGAAATTAGATTTTATACTAAACAAAAATCCCAGGCAGAGAACTCATTTTAGTTTATTCCTATTATATTGTGACAGCACTGCATGGAGACGCTGACATGTTTTCCTCTTCGACCTGTTGTGATGAAATCAAATGATGCTGGGCACCATTACTCTGTGACAATGCACAAACCTGCACCCACTGGGATTCAGTCATCTTTCATCTGCTGTTTTCCACCAAAATGGCCAAAATGTATTGCTCTCCCAGCCTGGTACCAGCATGTGGACTGAATGCTTGCATACTTGCATTCAGTAATCATTAAGTGTTGTTCCCTTTTTTCAGTCCTTTTTTGGGGGCACTGATTGAAGGCTTGCCAGTGCCACAGATTTGCCCTAGTGCATTCTTTATCTCTCAGAGGACACATGGTGCTGTAAATGCTAATCTCTGTGGCATCTGCTTTTGTGTGTGCTGCTACACTAAAGTCAAATTTGATATTGTTTCCTGGTGACAGCACTCTGTCAGTTTCATAGAGGTCAGTGAGAGTAGAGATGAGGAACTAGATAACATTGGTGTTTACTTTATGTAGACTCTCTCTGTGTGTGTGTGTGTGTGTGTGTGTGTGGGTGTATGTGTGCCTGATCCCACCATTAGAGCTGTCACAAAATGTTTTGTTCTCTCTCCCACACCTGTACACTCTATCATGGTATTTGCGTTAAAGAATTCTTAGTACCTTTGCGCCCTCATACATACGCTGCTTCAGCTGATTAGAAGCCAACAGCACTAATGGCAATTGTTCTGTGTATCCTATCTGTAGGCGTTTTTTGCATTTAACAGTTTTTCTCTGGCATTTACTGCTTCATTGCACTGTTTCCTCACACTCTGAAACAATTGCTTAGATTAATGGTATATCTTAAATTAAATAACGAAAGCCAGTGCCAATAGACTTCACTCTCAACAAAGGGTAAAGGAGTAGAGACCAAAAAAACAAAACAGAGAAGCCCAAAAAAAGCAAATAATTAATGTCCACACATGAAGTTACTTGCTGAGATTCATGAGGTAATTTAATTCCCTTGGCCGCTGGAGTGAGCGGGTGCCATAAATGTGGGACCAGGAGCACTGCCGAAGTGCGTAGAAGCTCTGATGATGACCAGCAGAGTCATTGTGACTGGGGCATCAGCACTACAGGCAGTTGGCTAACTGCACCATTAATCATCAACACAGACAGAGCATCATCCTCCAAATACACAGAAGCAGTTGTTTGTTCTATAATGCCTTCAAATTTTGAAACTGAGTTTGGCTTTATCCCATTCTTTTTATTAGCATCTGACTTGTACATGTTTGTTTTTATATAATTGTGATGAGGACGAGGGAGGGGCCAGGCTGTGAGGATGAATGCTTGGCACTGAGTTGCCTAATCAGTGGAAGAGAGCAATAAAGGAGCGGCTGGAACTGCCAGATGGAGAGAGAGAGACGCATGTGTGCTTTATGTTTGAGTTCGGTGTGTGTGTTTTATGTTCTGTTTATGATTAAACATTATGTTTACATTCAGCTGGTTCCCGCTTCCTCCTTGCCCGTCTTTGAAGTGTTACAATAATATTTGCTGATTGCTTATGAGTTATGGCTGTGTACACAGACTGATTGCACCTTTTAATAGATAGTGTTTGACACACTTTATTGAACAGGCTGCCGAGGTCCTATTCTGAGCCATTTTTTGCTTCATCAAATGTCATAGGTTTAATTGGATTGTTTGATGCAGAACTTCTTGCCAGCAGAAGCCCCCATGTGGCCAGTCCAAATATACCTTTGGTCTTACTATAGACTGGATTCATTTTACATGGCTGAAGTATCTCTGAAGTACATGGAACAACAGCCAATCAACTGAGAATAATTACAACCAAAACTGTCAAAAGAATCCGCATTGAATGAAAGTTTGACAGATGAATTATCTGATAATTGAGTCTGCTCAATTTTTTGTCTGTGAGGCAAAAAAAGTTGAAGTTAATGCCTTTCATTCAGCTGACAGCTAACATTCATCGGCACTCCTCAAAGCATCCCAGGCATCTCAGCAATTCCACATCTTTCTTAAGATTTTACACTGGAATGCAAGTAATATGAGGATGATAATTTATAGTGTAACTTTGTGTTTTTTAATTACAGACTACATAAAACATAATAATTTCTTTTGAACAGTTTAGATCTTCTTCCAGACCTAATAAACAGCAGTTTCTGTTCCTGTAATATGGCAGCTGACTCGGTTTGTGAGTTCATGTGACACACGAATGTCTGATTCAAGACCAAGACTGCAGCGAGTAGGCGCCATAACTGTGAAACAACCCTGTGGGAGCATTAGACAAAAATTCTCCTTGAATCGGCCTGTCAAGCATTAAAATGGTTTTTACCTTTTATGCAATCTAATATATTTATAAATATGTGTGACATAGCAGCATATTATGCTCCATATGTTAAGTAACTACTCAGAAGTATAGGTGCATGGTTCCATGTCAGTCATTCCATTCCAGGATTTCATTGCCCAAAACTATTTAGTAATATATTTTGGTTTTCTGGGATTGGAGGGCTCAGCTTTCCAGGTTACCTCAAGGGCAAATACATATTTAATCATCATTCATTTTTGAGTAATCTATACACCTCTAGGCACTGACATAGGTATGCACACACTTTAAACCACTCTCATGCATTACCCGGGTAAAAGGTCACATGAGAAATTCCATACCTTTCACAAGCATTATCTATCAATTTATGAAACTTGACCATATAATCACAGTGATACATTCTGTTAGCAGTCAATACAATGTAGTTACTCCTCTAAATGTCCCAACAGCCTCTCAAAGGAACTCTTTTCCACATGCACAGCCGACTGTAATATTTTTCTCATTCTCTTCCTCTCTCTTTTTTTCAGCGTGTTCTTTTTCATGAGCACATGACAAAAGAATGCATGGAATGTCAGTGACCGGCGGGCCAGCAGTGTTTCCAGTAGCACAAGCCTGTGAAAACTGGGAGTGAGGATAAGGGGGCTGGCTCTGAAGTCTTGACTCTTTACTGTGTTTGGGGAAATTATGGGTTTTTTTCCATATAAAGAAGTGCATGCCACAGCCTGACCAGCAAACCTAATACTCCTCTCACTATGAAAAGAGATACACAGAGAGAGAAAAAGAGACAGAAATAGAGACAGAGAGACAGAAAAACAGTCAGTGATAGTGACAGAGGAAAAGAGATAAAGGAAGAGAGACAGGCAGGTGGATGAAGTGAAAGAGAGTGAGATAGGAGAAGAGAAGCAGCAATAGTCTCAGGACACAGTAAAAGGAGTCACTTTCAGCTTTCTCTTGCTCTGATACACTAAATGGAAAAGGAAGGGGGTGAATTCAAGCCTGAATAAGGGCTATTCAAAGCAGAAAGTCCAAGGGAAAGGCAGTGAGTGGATTAACCCCATCACTGCCTAACAGACTGCTTCCCCACGTGCACTCAGAGGTCACAGCATCAGACACAGACTGATCTGCTGTTGTTTTTGCATTGTATGTTTTAGACTTCAAAGCCAAAATGCCATGGCTCAGCAATAAATCTGGTGTTACAATCACACATTGTTCTTGATCATTAGGCAAAAAGTCTATTAATAAGCAGCTGAAGTGTAAAAGTGCACTTCAGCCGAGGTGGTAATAAATTCAAAATCCACTGGAGGACTCAAAAGATACACAGTGGTATCATGACTGATAGCCTCAGGCACTCTGCTTTCACTCCTCTTCAGTAAACCTAAGTATGGCTTCATTCAGGTTATCTTTCATTTCTAGTTCATTCCTTTCTTCTTCTTCTTCTTCTTCTTCTTCTTCTTCTTCTTTTTTACTAACTTTTCTTAATTTAGCACTTGGGCAATATATTTTCTTGGACAATATATTTAACCATAGTTTTTTTTTCTTCTTTGCTACCACAAGTGAAACAGCAAACACAAGACTACACATGATAATGCACATACCCTTATTTAAACATCCCTCAATTAGGGTACACTGTATAGTCTCTGAACATCACCTATATTAAACATAATGCATGTGCTCTACCTGTATGTTGAATTATTTGCATGGCCATCTTCCATCTGGTTTCAAACTTGGTGCTTAAACGGTTCAGCTTCCTCTAAACCTCTGTCAGCATGTAAATGGCTGGCAAATAGAAAGAAAAAATATGGCTCTGTTATACTGTACTAATATGATGAAACATTTCTCTCTTCATGGGAGTGGTCTCCCACTGTCTTCTGGGATGACAGTGTTCACATCCACAGGGACCGAGGGCTCACTGAGTGGTTTGATGAAAATGACGTAAATCATATGCTATTGCTTTCAGTCACCCGATCTCAACCCATTTTTTTGAAAGAATGGTGTTCATCCCTCCAGTACAGTTTCAGAGACTTGTAGAATCTATGACCAGGTGCACAGAAGTTCCAATGGCTTATGGCAGCTTTACACCTTATGAAGACACTTTATGTTTGTTTATTCTTTGTTGCCCATTTAGAACAGAGTTGCTTCAACTAAGAACATAAAAAACAACCTCAAAAGGGAGGTCACTTGTTTGGCTGAAGAGCCATGTAGGGGACAGGCAGAAAAGGACATGATGAGTCACCATTAGAGAAATCACAAGGGCTTATCCTTCTCCCAACACTTAATGAACATTGGCAGCCAGGCTCAAACCCATAATCTGCTAGTGTGTTTGGAGCTTTCATAGCAAGCTCCAGTGAGCAGCCTTTGTTATTGCTTTTTCTTTCTCGTTTTTTTCCCCCTCCACAAACAAAGTGTCATCAAGCTTCACAGCATAGAAACTGAAATGAATGAGACCACTCAGAGTGATGCTGTAAGATCATGGGCTTCTGCTTCATTCTGCCATATATCTTGAAAATGTAATAGAATTTGCTGATCATCAGGTGTTTGTTTTAATTAAAAATCTTGCCTTATTGTTATTCCTAGGCACCACTCATCCAAAATCAGGTCTGTGTTGTACAGTATGAGCCTAGAACACATTTCCAAGTGATATAGATGGTGCATGAACCCATGACCTTCATGATCTATGGTTGCAACATCCAGTTGCTATGACGACCACTGTGCACATAGTCAAAATTGGTCTGTTGATTTTAGCCTCTATCTGCGGCCACTTGTCAACATTGGGGATTTGCCTACATCATTGCTATTTGCTTTTCACAAACAGAAGCACACAGGTTATCACGGCCGAACCCAGATTTCTGCATTTCATCCTCCACTCAGAGTATGCTGCAATGACAGGGCTAAACAATCAGTATTCTTTTAGCACCCGTTAGCCAGATGGAGTAAGCACTTCCACATGCATCTACCCCATGTCACTGTTTAAACTGTCATTTGCTCACAGTCATTTATTTCTCATTCGTCTTCATCGCTTCATCCCATCTGTCCTCCCTGCTTTTCCTCCCACTCTGAAATAACTACACTGACTTTGGCCTGTTCTCACACCGCTCCATGTGAATAGAATTCATCTCAGCCTTGGACTGAAAGAAACAGCATAATGTCCTCAGTTGTCACAATGCGTGGATGTGCGTGCTGTGGCTATAGATGGTTCAAGGTTAGAAGGTTTTTCGCAGCACCTGGTTTCGGATGAGTACCATAAGACTAGGTACATAGACATAAAGGCTGCAGTGAAATATAAAGTATATGAAAAAAGGCATAAAAGCCCTCAGTGCAGTAGTGCAATTATATTCCTGAATAGTATTCTTGGTCATGTGACCTGTATTTTTTGTATGTTGCATGTTCTCTATAATGAGCAAGGTCACTTTTGCATAAAAATCATGTCTGAGAAGGTCTTGGGATGTGATCAGAGCACTTAAACAGACATCACATAACTTTTACCTAAACTTGGACATACAGTAGGAAGAACATTGCCTGATGGCAAATTGAGCATTGCAGCTCTAAATTTTTATATCAGATCAGGCAAATAGACTGAAATAAGACAGGAATCTTCAACTGTAATGTTACAGTCAGTCGGTTATCTATAGACAAATTGTGGATATACTATATATTTCAGTATAGTGTTAGCATTGTGTGCATAAAACAACTCTAACATAAAAGCAGCATGGAAAATTCAGCTAAAAGGCTGACTGATGCTCCCACAGGACCAGGTGATCCAACCTTCATGTGCACCTGGTCAGGCTCAGCATGGGCATCAACAGCTCTGTTACCTACCAGACACAGTTTCCCTGACACACACCTCCACACACGCACATTAATTAATGCTGATGAGCAGAAAAGGGCTCTGTGTGTATATGTATTAGAGTTGATGGTGTGCATATAAGAGAGAGACCCTATTTTCATTTTCTCCATTACCACTGTGACTGTTAGTGACAGATGTCCTTGAACGAAATAAATATATGCATATCAACAGTAATCATGTTGATCCTAAAATGTCCCTTACAGTGTTATAGAGGTTAATGCATTTGGAAGTTTGTTTCCCTCTGCCTCGGTTTCTCTCATCCCTTATGGGGTATTTGGTAAGCCTGCGTTGTGATAAGCTGTGTATGATTTGATGAGGTTGTGGGTCGTGCTTGATGCAAGAGATGTGGACCCTGAAGGGACGTGGAGCACGTGTAAGGAATGAACATCAAGTTACTACAGTATGTCTGACCTTGCAGCATATTTGTTCTGAGCTCATGAATATATGCTGCCTCATACATATGGTCAGAGGTCTCATCCCACATCATTATCAAATAATACATTACTTTAGAGGCTTCATTGTTTGGGCAAAAATATCAGAGAGAATACATTCAAAATAAAATAGAAGGGAAATTTAATTTAAAAATAATTATTGATGATGCCTTTTCCATTACAGACTTCACACAACTTCACAGCTTCAGCTGCAAACAAAGCAACAAAAATTATCTTTGTAAATAATCACATTTGGCTAAATAATTATCCAATGGCTGTAATAAAAGTATTAAAAGCCATTGATGCATTGAGCAGAGAATGGTGTGTTATTAATCTACATTTATGCACAGTTTAACAGTAAGTGTTGGGAAATTACTGTAATAATACAAGACTAATTGCAAAGTCTGTATGAACCACTTTGCTGCTCTTCTGTGATGAACAGCTTTTGGATATAAAACAAAAAATATGCTATACTGAGGAATTGGCTTGAATTGGTTTAATGCTGCAGATGTCTGCAAGGATCCAATGATGCTCTGATTTTCATTTAAGGATGTCACGTTCTCAGTGAGTATCATTAGTGTTTCAGGTAATATACACTCTACACATTTCATCATGTTGTTGGTATAGTGGGACATCAGGTAAATTGGTACCTGCTGTCCCACTATACCAATAACATGATGTAGTGGGACATCAGGTAAATTGGTACAGTTTAGCAGCATTTATTTTTCAGCCTGATGAGCTACAGTGCTGAAGCCCCAATGAACCTTTGATAAAAATAGGCAAACCCCAGGAATCATTGCATTTCTTTGACAGTCTTGTTTTGGGGCCAGGAGGTCACTGCCTTCACTTTGTTCTGGTACAGTCCCAATTCTCTATCATTGGTATTGTAGCCTAAAAACCGTTACATTTCTGGTCAAATTAACTTTTTCCCCCAAATTGACATACAGATTTTTCTTGAAGAGTTAAAAAAAAAATGTTTTTCAGTATAACATATATTCCCTGAATTCCCTGAGTACCTCATTTATGAAGGCGTGGAGTGTATTGACTAGCCCATTTGGCATGACCAGGTAATCATGTCAGGTGTTGGTTATGTATTATTCAATGTCTTCTCTAATACGGATCAAATTTCATCCACTTTGAAGTTCAAGTTTAGTAAAGACTTTATCTCTTCTTATCTGTTCAGTGGCAGATGGTAACAGAGGTATTTCACCAGGACCTTATTCAATCCCCTACACTTGAATCCCCAACAGGCCTGAGTCCACCATTTATCTTTTACCAGAAGAACACGTCCATAGCAGCAGGTGATTTTGCTGGGCGGATGTATCTTCAAGCCAAGGCTTCAGCAATGTGCTCTTCCATGGCTTTGGTTTCTGGAAGTGAAAGCAGATACACACATCCACTAGGGGGTGTAGTGCAGTTCAATTGAATAATCCCCAGGACAATGTTGTGGTAACTTGCTTTTGATTTATTGAAAACTTTAATCAAGGCAGGCATATCCCTGTACAGCACATTTTAACCTGGTCTTTTTTGTTGGCATTTACAGCACATATGAATCTTGTGTTTGTTTTTGAATTTGAAACAATGATGGTTGATGGCAATAACTTTAATGTGGAGGATGTCTGCCATTTCTGTGTGATGTTCTAGTGCTTTTCTTAAATGTTCTGGTCATTGTGTTTTCCTACTTTGGCCTGGTCATTACAAGTTGGTAAATTGCCCTTGTTAGTTGTATACCAGTTCTGAAATGAACAGAGAACAAGGCAAATATGCATATTGATATGGTAATTATGGCTAGTCTTGCCAATGTAGTACAGTAGGTGAGTTATTTATTAACTATGGATTACATACCAAATCATTATTTTACTTCATTTCAGTTCACTTCATCTGCCATTAATGAAGACTTATTTTCTTAATATGCCTTTAAGTAGGAAAGAAATAATAAAACACAGACTTTTTGTCCTTTTAAATTTTACTCTTTTTTTCCTATCTCTCTAGCTGAGATAAAATGTCTGACCAAATGTGAAACTAATAAGTTATCCTTTAAAGACTACATTCTGATGACACATTAACACTAGGCTTCACAATCACATGCTCAGGACTATGAGGTTCTATTATGAAAATAAATGTGACTAACAAAAATGGCTAGGTCATCAGGAACAGCTCTCCTCTGGTGTCTCTTTGACTGACGCAAACTCTTATTTAACCAATTCAGTTCGTTGCAGAGGTGTTTGGTGCATCACACTCTGTTGGTCTGACTCACTGACTACTATTCTATGTATTCTGCAGAAAGCCCATGACAGACTGACCCTTTGCTATAGAACTACTGCATCAGCTGAATTAGTTTCACAAGCCATTCAGCAAACCATTCAGAAGCTTTTAGTCAGGTGTCTTTATAATTTACTGCATCATCTTTTAGTCATGTTTCTCACGTGGAGGGTCACGGTGAATCAGCTTCAAACTTTGGCATAATCACTAGATGCATGAGAAATGTGCATTATTAAATTACAATAAAAAAACAACAGAAAAAAGGCAATCAAACAGTATTATTATCTTGCCTAATACACAGGTGTGTCAACGTATCAAGCCTCCAAGCCTCAGGTCCAAGGTACATATTTAAAATAAAAGGAATATTTATCAGTTCTCAAAAGAGAGCATACTTCCCACAATTAGTGTCTTCACAGTTAGAATCATGCGGCTCTATTTTCCTCTGTGGCATTTACATTAAAACTAATCCTCAGAACTTGTTGCATACAGTGCTTATTGAATTATAATTCTAACTATTACAAGAGGATTGCAATGAATTTCTGAGGGGTCTGGTGCGATATTTCACTAACTTGTTATTCAGTCATTGCAGATACTGCTGTAAACATAGGATGCATGAGTGATAAGGGAGAATTATTCACTAAATCTTATCCACTGGCAATTATACAGATTTTTAAATCAAGCAATGGGATACATATATAATCATTTGCTTTTGTCTTTTTTAGGTAGTCATTGTACGGTTAACTCTAGAAATAGTGACCTCCTTCATGAATATGAACAAAATTGATTGTATAACATGAACAAATAACAAATACCGTCATGGGGAAAAATAAGTGGACATATAAGGACAAACAAACATTTGATCAGTGCCTATAATTAAAGTTGATACAGAAATGACACATAAAATTGATATTTTGTAGTAATTTTCACAAATTAAATAAACAAAAAAAGATCAGTCACATGGAAAAAGCAAGTACACCCCTACATTTATCACAACTTCAAATCCATAAAATTTGAATCTGGTGTTCAGTATAGGTTTCCAGTGATTAGAACCTGCTTAGGGAGTGCAGCTGTTATTTAGACCTCTCATATCTAGTGTCTGGTGTTCCCTTTGCTATTGAGGTGTGTGGTGTCATCATGCCAAGATCTAAAGAGTTCTTTAGAAAAAGGTTGTGGATGCCTATGAGTCTGGCAAAGGATAAAAAAAATATTTGATGAAAAATATTATTTGAAATACATCATTCCACTGTAAGAAAAATCATCTACATGTGCCAGGGCCATATTACCCTGTAGTTCTCGTGTGGGTTAAGCAGGTAAGCAGGGTTGAGCCTGGCCAGTACCTGGATGGGAGACCTCCTGGGGAAAACTAAGGTTGCTACTGGAAGTGGTATTAGTGAGGCCGGCAGGGGTGTTCACCCTGTGGTCTGTGTGGGTCCTAATGCCCCAGTATAGTGATGGGGACGCTATACTGTAAAAACAGCACTGTCTTTCGGATGAGGGGTTATCCCGAGATGCTGACTCTCTCTGGTCATTAAAAATCCCCTCCATTGGCCCTTATCTATCATGTCCCCCAATAATCTCCATCCCTGATTTGGCGATATCACTATCCTCTCCTCTCCACCATTAACTGGTGTGTGGTGGGCATTCTGGCACACTATGGCTGAATAGCGCATCATCCAGGTGGATGTTACACACCAGTGGTGGTTTCAGGAGACCCCCCCACCCATACAATGTAAAATGCTTTGAGTGTATAGTAAACCGATATACAAATCTAAGGAATTATTATTATTATTATTATTATTATTATAAGTGGCGCAGATTTCAAACAACTTCCAATTAGTCCAGGACTGGCCGCCACAGCAAATTCAGCCCAAGTGCAGACCGTTTGATGCAAAAAGAAGTCTCCAAGAACCCCGAAATTTCTTCATAGGGTCTGCTAGTAAGTCTTGCAACTGTTGGTATCAAAGTGCATGCTTCTACAATCAGAAAGAGATTGCACAAATTTAACCTGCATGGGAGGCATGCCAGCAAAAAACCTTTGCTATCTAAAAAGAACGTTAAAGCAAGACTACAGTTTGCCAATGAGCATATAGGCAAAGACCATGCCTTTTGGAATAATGTGCTCTGGACAGACTAATCAAAGATAGAGTTGTTTGGGCACAGTAACAGCAGACATGTTTGGGGCAGACCAAAGACAGCTTTTCAGGAGAAGCACGGTGGTGGAAAGGTTATGGTTTGGGGTTGCTTCGCCGCCTCAGTGACTAGACGTACCCGAAGACTCGAGACGTGAACTAATCATTTCTGTTTCCAGGGAACAGACATGACAAATGTTACATGACAAAAGAAAGAACGACTCTGATCCGGAGGTGAGGTGAACTAACAGACTGCATAGCCTGAAGACCAGCTAAACTATTAATTAATCATAGGACTGCAACTAACAATTATTTTCATAATTGATTAGTTGGCCGATTATTTTTTCGATTAATCGATTACTCGGATTGGGCGGGGAAAACTTTCAGTACCATTTTTTTTTGTTTATTTAACATTAAATCCAAAAACTGAGTGTTACAAATATAAACTTCAGACTAAAACTTTACACAACTGCTTGTCTAATTATTTAAGACTGAAAAGAACCCAATACACACAGACCCACACCAGAATATATATTATTAATTTAGGACTGTACTTTAATTCAGTGCTTTTTGTGCATCCATTTAAAAAATGCATAAATACTTTATATATATATATATATATGTATTTATGCATTACTTTTTCTGGATGCACAAAAAAGTACTGCATTAAACTACAGTCCTAAAGTAATAATAAAATCTCACTTACACTGCACTTTGTGGTTTCTGTTACTCACTGCCTTTAGACATATTATTTTACTTGTGTTTAATTTTGATCATGTTTTAATTAGACATTACAGATCTTTCTCGGGCTACACTCTGTATCACCGCGTCTACACCGCGCGTGATCAGCAACGCGGCCTCGTTACTAATAGATCACTTCCGTTATAATAAAGAACATAAGTTACACTGATACAGCATATAATATCAATAAACTTAAATTAAACTAAACCTTTTAAGCAACTCGCGACAGCATCACATCGCCCATGCTACACAAACTCCGCTTTATAAAGTTTTATCTTCTCCGCGGTGTTTAATATAAAATACTCCTCTGCCTTAGAGGACTTGGAGCGCGCACATTTCCTTCCTCAGTCACTTGACGATTTCGCCTCAGTCTGATGGTCATTGAGAGAAAAGAAATTCATGTACGGTGACTCTGTGTGTTAGGTTAAAACTAGCGCCGTCGCATTACGTGCGTATGACGTCATGCGCAGTCGACTTGGAAGCGGTTTATACTTCCGGTTAGTGAAAAACCCGCCAGTGTTCCATTTTAGATGATATTACCTTTCTAAAATCCACACACTAGACGGTAGAGTACGCAGCGCATAGTGTAATTATATAGTAGGTCATTTGGGACACAACTTTAGTATTTACTCTCCGAAGCGTGTTTTCGGAAGAAAAGTAACGTAATGAGTAAATCATCGTGCCGCGCGCAGACCAACTAATCGATAATGAGATTCGTTGATAACGATTTTCATAATCGATTATTATCGATTTTTATCGATTAGTTGTTGCAGCTTAATGGATCATTTCTGTTTCTCATAATTCGGTCTTGGTTGCATTAGCCTATAGTTTATGAAGTTATAGATGTGTTGGGAAATTTAACATCTAACATTTTAATTATATTCTGCTGAAATTGTCGAAATAACTCGAAAAAAGATTCGTTCATTTTGCTGAACGAGCTTCAGAGATCCGAGTCAGTAAAATGATCCGAACTTCCCATCACTAATATACACTGCTGATTGATGAGCTGATGAGAAGCAGGTAAGTCAATGATTCAATCAGACAGCCTGAGAGGTGGAGCGCCACGCCCACGCCCACACACACACACACACACACACACACACACACACACACTCTAACTAACTAACAGAAACACAAGGGAGAGAAAACATTGGAAACCTTGGGAAGGGAAAAAAACAGAGGAAAACGCACGGGTTTCTGACTGGATCAAGACACAAACTAACAATTCCACTGGATTTACAAAAGGTTTGGAAATGCTGATTTACTTCATGTTCGTGTGCATATGCTGATGAATGCTAATCATCCATAAATTAAAAAAGTGCATGTACAACACAGCTGATTTGCATTTAATGATGCCCACAAAACTCCATAAAAGACAGAACTCACTACAGTAAACTGACAAGTAAACAGCAAATATGTTTTTTTTTCAGAGCTAGAAGTGAAATTTATTTTGACTCTCATCAAAGGCAATAAAAATATAACAACCCCTTGAAAAAGACAAATTACAAAAGAGGTTAACATTAGATGTGATGTAAGCAAGGTGAAAGGAAAATGGTTTGACATGAAAGCAGAGAAAAAAAAATATACAGTCCCAGGTGGTCATGTGCACCAAGCACATCATGTTCGGAAACTGATTTTTTAAATTATTATTCAAACAAAGTGTCTGGACAACTCTCGGACAGATCTTTGGCACACCAGTATACACCAATGCTGTGCTGGAAAAAAGGAGAGTATCATAACACTGCCATGCAGAACACTGGGCAATTTACGGCACATTGCAGCTTGAGACATACCAGATGGGGTCACTTATTGGTCATTTATTGCTGGCTCTAATAAAGCATTGAAAGAAGATGCTATGGCAAACAGAACCAACTTGTATGCATAGTCATTGCAGTGCATTCTCTTTTTATACAGCAGCATTGACATGTCTTATTAGTCTTAATTTATGGCTTTATATTGGCTGGCTTTCTTTAATTTTTGCCATATTTAATATTTCTTTAGTTAATGCCAGTAATGTGAAATGACTGGGTTTAACAAAATATTAATTAATTTATTGTGTGTAGCTGAAATACACAAGCTATTTAAACTTAATCACATAATTTGTATTTTAAACTCATCACAAATTATATGATTTGAAGCCAATCAGTTGAGGTTTCTATTGGTCCTCTCATGTGTAAATTTACACACACACTCACAAACAAGAATGGAACATGAACTTTTTTTAAATGAAATTATGGGATTTTCATTAATATCAAATTTCTTGTGTAAATGCTCGTATGAATGATTTATGAATAAATCCATTCCTATCCAGCTTGATAAATGGGGCCCAATCGTCATACTTGAAAAATGGTAGTTTTCTCTCAGTCTCCAGCAACTCTAATGTGGCAGTTTCTTCTGTTAATATAAATATGAGGTTGCCCATGTACAGTCCCTTTTTTTAACCATTACCACAAGGAAATCCAAAGCGGTTTCAGCACAAAAGAGTCTGATGAATGCTGATTAGTCAGGAAATAATCCACAAATAAAAGCATTTCCTGAGTATGACTCGTAAAATCTGCACCCAAACTTCACTATTGGAACTACACTTTTGAATTTTCTGTGCACACCATTGGCATAATTACTGAAAAAGTGGGCAAGTATACATGAGAAGATACCCGATACAAATTGCACAATATTATGTTGGATCTCTGATGCATTGGGACTGTTTTGCAGCTAGTGAACCAGGGGCTCTTGTGAAAATTGATAGCATTGTGACTTATAGTCTCTGCTAAGAGGATAAGATTTGGCAGTAAGGCAGAAGCTTACCAGCAGGGAGAGTTCTGGCAACTTTGGCCTGCATATACATGGAGCATAACTTGATGAATATTTGAATATTTGCCAACATGGTTTCTCACCAATATTTTGTCTCCATCAGTTTATGGCTAGTGGCCACTGATGCATGGGCCCAAGTGATGAACTTCTAGTGGACATGCTGGGTACATATATTAAGGGCGTTAAGGAGGTAATGGATGATGTAATCTAGCTTCAGCGATTTCTTGGTTCCCTTGTCAGGTTGTGATGATGGCAGAAGTGTGAAGTATATTTTCTGGGGATTCTGGTTTGACCAATACAGGTTATAGTCTGAAGATGGCATTTAATTGGCAAGAAACTGTAAACTTGTAATGGGAGAAAAACAGTGCCATTTTTCTTGATGAGTGTTGTCATTTGTCAGTTTTCACTACTCTAGGTTTCAATGTCTCCATTCCTCCAAAGTTTACTGCTAGCACCTCTCAATTTCCATTTTAATTATTTCACTGAGTAGGGTATTTATTTGCATTACAAAAACACTGTGGGGTATAATTTCTTAGTGTTCCTGCGGCATCACGAAAGTACAGCCCTTCAACTAGTTTATGGCAGTGTGTGTTAATGTAAACAGGTGATTCCGATCAGAAGTCCAGTGACTGTTTAAGGTGATAAGGATCATGTGATGGGTCATGTGATGCAGTTTGTAGTTTGTTGTTGTGCAAGGGAATATGTGAATTCATGTTCTTCATGGAGGATTGGTCCAAAGTGTTGTTCAACATTGAATTATATAGCCTTTCAATTTATTAAGCTCTGAATTTGTTATTTTTTGGACATTCTCATGAAGGATGTCAAAATTCTGTAATTGACTGTATATTGTCTGGCATATCTTTATAAAGAAAATGACTTGGCTAAAAATCTTAAAATAGAAGTTAATGTCTTAAACTTACCACACATTTTTTTTTTTTTACACAATTCTGATAGGATATAAAAACATTTTAGCAATTCTTGCAGCTTCTACGCTAAAACAATTGACCATATATGATTCTGATATAACCAGAAACTGGTTGTATTCTAAAAGACCTTTCTAACTTTGGTAGCCTGGAAAAAGCCCTGTTAATCTATGCACACTAGGAAAATCTGGAGTGAATCAGTTACAATAAAACAGTTTCCCAGCCAATGAGAATAACAGTGGTTTCCTGATAAGAACAGGTCATGAATAAGGCACTTCCTGGTTTTTGCAGCTGACACGCATGTGACCTCACCCAAACAGTGCAGCTTTCCTTAATAGATAGCTGTTTCATTTTAGAAATTGAGAACTAAAGAGAAATGGAGTCACTGCTTGTGTGACCTTATATAACACATATCCTTTTCTGGTTTGTATATCCTTTAACTGTGAAACAGAATATGCCACAATGTCTGGAGAAGCTGAGGAGAATTATTACAGTGGAGCCGGTGATTTTCTTTTACATGACCAGCAACTTCATCATGCAGCCAGCTTATCAAAACCTGGTCATGGACAAGGTAGGCAATCTAAGTGTTGTGTCCGTTCCTTTAGGCTGTCTGTGTCCTACAACAGCTTCAGAGAGAAGAGGGAGAGGGAGAGAGATTAATCAAAGTTAGTTCTATGGAAGTGTTTAGCTGTCACCTAAAAAAAACAGGTCAGCAGAGTGCAGTGCTAGAGAAGTTCACATACAGGAGAGTGCGCACATGAGGTGCAATGGTGCTATGTTACACTCAAAATCCAGAATAACAGCAAACATTAATCAAACTGAAATGACCATTACTCACAGGGATCTCAGAGCAAAATAAGAAGATTTTGTAATTGTTTTTGTTCTAGATTCAATTACTCTAGATATACTGGCTGTCATTTAACTGTTGAGCATCAAAGTTTAGATTTATATAGCTTAGATTCATATAGCGCTTTTCTAGGCACTCAAAGTGCTTTACATTGTATGGGGAAATCTCCTCAACTACCACCAGTGTAGCATCCACCTGGATGATGCGACGGCAGCTATAGTGTGTCAGAACTCCCACCACACACCAGCTGATATAAGTGGCATCCAATTCAACTTTACCTGTGTTAATGGATGAAAAAATTAACCATAAAAATGTCTTTATGCATTTGTTTAGGGTCACTGGAGAACCAATATGTCCTTCTATCTTGTGTTCAAAGCTGTATCTTGTGTTTTCTGTATCTTAAAGGGCAGAATCTGACAGTCACCCTCCTATTCCTTTTCAAATCTCTTACCATTCCAGGGAACTCTTGTAGGGCTGCACGATTATGGCCAAAATGATAATCGTGATTATTTTGATCAGTATTGAGATCTCGATTATTTATCACGATTATTCATTGATTTCAGGGACAACTTATTTTTACTGCACTTTCACATTTAAATAAACAGACCACTGCTTTCACTTCCATGTTGTGCTACATTCCTGCTAATGTACAAATCTTTGCATCAAATTAGATTGATCCTTAAAGTGCATCATCTCGTAGAAGCAAAATATAAATAAAATTGTATCCAAAATATAGGATGAGTAAAAATAAAAATGCCATCAACCAAATGAAAATATGTGATTAAATATAACAATATGCAACTAAATGAAAACAATTCAGGCCTATGCAGAAAAGGCAATAAGTGTTTACAGGAGGAGAGACACAAGAAAGTTTCTTTTAGGAGCGCTTGTGAACCTAATTACAATTACAATAAGTTTTTTTGAAATTGGAGCACAGTTGAAGTTTTTTTATTTTATTATTATTATTTTTTTTTTTTTAGAGATGGTAACATTAATGTGCCACAATATAATACACAAGTAGACATGAGGAAACTTGAGCTGGTCAATTATGACAGAATTTAGGAACATAGTGTGAGCCATGGCAAATTAATTTACCTTCCAATAAACTAAATTTAATATTTTCAGTTAATTTTACAGACTGTATGCAAAAAACTACCGTTAACCTGTTCCACCTTGTAAACAAATACAATGTTCAGTGTTTGAAATCTGCTCCTCTTAAATATATTTAAAGCTACACTATTAGACATTTTCCACTGTCATGGTTCTGGGCTGGAGTCAGTTCTCGAACCGCTCTGTGTATATTGTGTATATATCTGAATAATCTCATATAGGATGTGATTGGATGAGTTCATTTACCCGTTAGATGCAAAGCGCTTTAGTTTAATGGTGTTCATTACTGATGCACCGATCAGGATTTCTACGACCGAAACCTATCCAGATACCAATCTTTTTGTTTAAGCTTTAATCAGGAGGTCTGTCATAAACAGTTAACCCTCTTAACCCTAAGTTCCCACAGTATTATGTCCCATAACCCTATATTCCCCAGAGAAACAGCACGCCAACCCTGAGTTCCTGGGCCAAAATCAACATTTTAATTTTAACATTTTTAGGCCTTGAAACAACTTATAATAATGTATTTGTGTAATATTACTTTGAAAATGAAGCAGTTCAGTGTTTTTACTAAACATAGAGCACAATTCTTAACTAGAGAAATTATGAAAAAATGCTCGCTAAAATCCTTCTACTCATTTAGAAGTACCAATACGAGCATCAGCGTGGTCAATGCCTTTGAATAAATTCAAGTAAATAATAAATAAATAAATGCATTTTAGCGCCAAAAGTCAAGTTTCTGGTGATAATCAGACCAGCAGGTAGTGTTTTCACGAATGCACAGAAATGGTACCGTTATGACTCCAGACCCCTGCAGTGTCAGTCGCACTGGTTGATGCTGAAGATGAAGACGGATCAGGGTCTGAATCAGGAGAGATTGCGTCACTATCAGTTTCGGTTTCGGTTTCAACATCGCTTGAACTTTCACTGCTGTCACTATCTAGAATCCTCGCTCTCGCCTGTGTAACTGTGTATGTTTTTTCTTTTTTTTCACTGTTTTAGATGTACCTGTGTTCACTGTAGGTGTAACTTTAGCTGGAACACGATTAGCTTTTCGCTTTGGCATTTTTAGTTCACTTCTACTAGTACACCAATATTCACGCTTGGATCAGCTTCATCGTAATGCCGGCGTAATAACATAATCACGTCGTGACATCATGACGTCATCAACCTTCCGGGTCAAAAAATAATAATTAAATAAGTAAGGAATCATAGCAGAGTAATGCCGGTACACCGGCCTTACGGGGATAATGTTTACACTGTAAATCCTCTATATCGGCCTTACGGGGATTTGGCATGGACGACCAAGCCGGTATATGGTCCTTACGGGAATAGATCAAAGACGGGCAAGCCGGTTTTTCGGCCATACGGGGTAAGAGGGTTAAATGTAAGCTCTCTGCTCATGGTCACTGTTAATTGAATTAAAATAATAGCAATGAGAAATACTGTTGGTTAATTGATAAATAATACAAGTATAAAATATTTACTTTTAAATATCTTAAACAATAAAGAGTCCTAATTAAAAGTAGACTAACACAAGCATGATCCATATTAGGAAAAAGGCTAATAGCCTTCTAAGGAAACAGCGAACTAAGCTTACTGTCAAATTGATATTAAATACAACCCATAGTAATTAAACATTATTTTATTTCTCATTTTATTTGTATTTTATGAAGTTATTATAATATCTATTTTTTATCTGTATTTGTAGATGCATTTTGGACTTGCTGTAGTTTTTATTCCGATTGTATTATACAACTCTGAACAGGTCACTCGCACTGGTGTGAATAAATATTTATTACTGTACTGTTCAGTCACAAACGGGGGTGAAGTGTTCACACTGTAGAGCCCTGAGTTTATCTGCAAAGTTTTTTCCTGTTCGGCGTGATGAGGTTTAATGTCCCCAACAACCTATGTAGTGCCATTTAGCATCATGATTTCCCCTCGCGCAAGCGCTGGAGCTTGCAGCGAAACTGGCTGCTCGAGCGCTAAAATGCTAACACCATTTCCAGGTTTGGCGTTACAAAATGACGTCATCCCTGCGCCGCTCTATGTGATTGGCTGTAAGTTTAGGAAGCGCTTGATTTAATCTGCAGCGCAGTTTTGTATGAGCGGAGGACGATCTTTAAACGTTAATATCGCAGGCGATCATGTTCATTTAATCGTGGACAGTCAAAATCGTAATCGCGATCGATATTCGATTAATTGTGCAGCCCTAAACTCTTGCCTGTGATATTCTGTACATATGTAACAAATATATTATATACTTGTACATACTACAATGGGTATCTGAGCATCAGAACTGGACCATGGAAAAGGGGAAGAAGGTGGCCTGGTCTTATGAATCAAGTTTTCATTTACGTCATGTGGACAGTCATGTGCATCGCTTACCTGGGGAAGATGTACTATAGGAAGAAGGCAAGCCGGCGTAGTCAGTGTGATGCTCTAGACAATGTTTTGCTGGGAAACCTTGGGTCCTTGCATTCCTGTGGATGTTACTTTGTCACGTACCACCTACCTGAACATTGTTGCAGACCAAGTACACCTCTTCATGGCAGCAGTATTCCCTAATGGCAGTGGCCTCTTTCAGCACGATAATGCACTCTATCACACTGCAAACCATTCCTGAACAATTTTTGAGGCACATAACAAAGAGTTCACTGTGTTGACTTGGCCTCCAAATTCCCAAGATCTCAAACTGATCAAGCTTCTGTGGGATGTGCTGGACAAACAGGTCCGATCCATGGAGTCCTCACCTCACAACTCAAAGACTTAAAGGACCTGCTGCTAATGTCTTGGTGCCAGATACCACAGCACACCTTCAGAGGTCTTGTGGAGTCCATGCCTCAACAAGTCAGAGCTGTTTTAGTGGCACATGTGGTCCCTACACAATATTAGGCAGGTGGTTTTAAATTTATGGCTGATTGATATATGTTTACATAAGGGCTAAATATTGCTGAGGAAATAAATCACCACTAAAAAGTACAATAAGAATAGAAAAATAAAATGCATACATTCACAAAGCTATATAAATGTTCAGGACAAGTACAGTCACATTTTAACAAAAACACTACTGGTAATCAAGCAAGAGGAGTTGCATGCCCTACCCATAATGAAGACAAACAGTTATAAAATAAATACTCACTCACCTGTTTTTCTGAATATCTGTAGGTTTGCCAAGAACTATACAAGGACACATCCATATGCAGTGACTCCGGGCAGAGAGAGAATGAGGAAATCGAGTCACGGTCCTCCTACATCCTGCTGCTCTACACAGCCATGACCAGTTTGGTATCTATCCCCCCAGCCATAATGTTGGGCTCCTGGTCTGACCATGCTGGCCGCAGGTCAGTGATGATCCTGCCTTTCATACTCTCACTGCTGAGTGGTGGAGTGCTGATGGCTATGGTACTGGTGCAGAGCCTGAGCGTCTACTGGTGCCTGCTGGCAGCCGCCTTCATTGGCCTAACTGGTGGCCATGTTTCCATCTTCCTCAGCTCTTTCAGCTTCCTAGCTGACATTACAGTGGAATCAAGCTCTAGCCGTACTCTGCGCATGGCTATAGCTGAGTCTATGATCTTTGTAGGGGGCATGGTGGGCTTTCTCCTGGGTGGCTTCCTGGAACAGGAGGTTGGCTTGGCGGCAGCTTTTGGAGCCTACATTGCCTGCCATGTTTTAGCCATACTCTATATCCTGCTGTGGCTACAAGACCCCAGGCCAATCAACAGCCCTTTAAGTTTCCTTTCTACTGAAAATGGAAGGCAGGAGTCTGGAGCATTTATTCTGAAGTATGCCAGGCTATCCTTTAGGGCAGTGTTCAAGAGAAGGCCAGGTCAGGATAGACTGAAACTGCATCTCCTCATCCTGTGCACCTTCATAAACAACCTGGTAGCTATTGGTGAGGACAAAATACATTTTTGGTACAATAAAACAGGCCAAGTTAAGTTATATAAGCAAATATACAGTGCCCTCCAGAATTATTGGCACCCTTTATGAAAGTGATTAGCACATGCAATAAGTGATATTTTCTTTTTATTCAAACAATTCTATAAAGAGAATAACAGTACTGAGTCTCTTCCAGTAAGAGTTTAAGAAAGTTGGAGACACTTTTAGATGGATCTTGATTCACTACTCAACGCAGAACATTGTAAGTTTCTTTATATACAAAATATTGTCGATTTATCTCTTTAATTCAAATTACAGGTATTCACAAGGGTTCCAATCTGATCCTAGACTGAAATGGTGATTGCAGAACATTGATTTTGTGTTCATTTAAGCATTTGTTTGTTGATTGGGCAGTATGTTTGGCTCATCAGCTTGTTGAAAACTTTATTTGTGGGCAGGACTGAAATACCCTGCTGAATTCATAAAGTTTTCAATCATGACAATCATACATCTGACCACAACACGCAGTGGCAATTATCGTTCTAGTGACATTTGATGAAGTTCAGGTGCTGAATTTTGTGAGATGCTCTCAGGAAGTGCTTCTTCTTTGCAGCACTTTCAAACAGCCTGTTGTTATGAAAGTGATGTTTAACAGTTGATTTTAAGGCTTGACAAACACAAGAATCAAATAAACTGTTTGTTACTTTATTAATGTATTACTATAGGAGGCAGTCATTTTTGGCACACGTATATTTGACAGAAAATTATAATAATTTTGTTGTTGTTAGAAAAAATATAAACAATATTTTATAAAAAAAGATATCTTTATAAAATTATCTTTATAAAAAGATTATCTTGGTAAAAATTGAAATGTGTGTAAGGTTTATATCATACAATAATTTTTAGGAAGAGTGCTAATAATTCTAGAGGGCATTATATGTTGGACTTTTGCAATGGCTTTATTCAGTGAATAACACTGAAGTGATTTGAAGATCTAAAGATCTGTGGTAAATGCTCTTTTATTATAATTATAATTATATATATATATATATATATATATATATATATATATATATATATATATATATATATAAAATTTACAAATGGACCTCTAGTGCTTAGAGCCTAGTGCACATCATTCTACACATCACTGTGAAAATTATTATATTATTTCACCAGCATATATTTTTTATCACTTCATCTGAAGTGAACAAGAAACATTCCAGCTTTTATGCACAGATTTTGTACTGTAGATCACTAAAGAATCTTCTGTGGTTCTGTGCTAGACATTTAAGTGAAGTTTTTTTTCAATAAGGCACATTTAAAAAGAACTTTCATCTACCAAAGTAATGTACAGAGGTAGCATGAAGTCTGTCACACAAAAAGTAGTAGTAGTATTAGTAGTAGTAATCCATCCATTTTCTATACTGTTTATCCTTACTGGGTCGCAGGGAGCCTATCCCAGGCAGCATGGGGCACAAGGCAGGGTACACCCTGGATGGGGTGGCATGAACACACATTCACACACCCATTCATACACTATGGACACTTTAGACATGCCAATCAGCCTACAATGCATGTCTTTGGACTGGGGGAGGAAAACTGAGTACCCAGAGGAAACCCCTGAAGCATGGTTAGAACATGAAAACTATGCACGTACAGGGCCATGACGGAAATCGAACCCTCAACCCTGGCGGTGTGAGGCAAACGTGGTAACCACTAAGCCACCATGCCCCCCAATAATAATAATAATAATAAGAAGAAGAAGAAGAATCATCATCATCATAAAAAACATTATTATCATTATTATTATTATTATTATTATTATTATTATTATTAAATATAAATAAAGTACGATATCATTTCAAATTTGTTCATTCCCAAGAGCTCTACATTACATATATGTGCCATGTGTAATTAACCGACCTAATTTTCTGCCATTAAGACAATTCTGACTCTGGCAATTTATCAGTCAGGCTAATGTGAGTGCATTGGCTGAGCTGCCTGTTTGTGTTGATAATACTTCTAAGCTCTTTCGAGGAGGGTTATAAATGCTCTCTCTGGGTGTCAGTACTTTTGAAGCCAGAGAGAGAGAGAGAGGTAACAATATGTGCCTTTATGTGCTTATGTCTCTCCAGGGGATAATTCTGTCTTACTGCTCTATTTGATGTATGAGCCCAGAGAGTTCACAACTGCAATGTTTGGAGTGTTTAACTCTGCCAGAATGTTCTTGTTGGTAAGTGGTTTTGTTTCCATGTTCTCCCTGATTAATCGTCCTTTTTTTTTTTTAACCAGATCAAGGCATGGATCTCAACATATCTTCAAAATGCCTGCAGTGGTCCACAGCATGGCTTCAGGCATCCATTCATATGCCAAAATAAATTTCCCTTCCACTCTATCTTTGTTTGCTTTTTTAAATTCTGGACAAATTAGCAAAGGGCATTTTGGGAACAGTGACCTTAATTTAATTTTGCCATGTAATTTGTAGACTGGAACTGTGAATTTCTGTCTTCCTCGTGGAGACACAACCTGGATAGAGGTGGAATTGAATATTCATGGGGTGGCGTATAGCAGGCCATAGTTAAAAACATAATTATAATTTAGTTCAAGATTGTTGGGCCACTATACAGCTGAAAATGGTAAAAATCAATTAAAAATAATATTAATAAGTTTTATTTATATAGCGCCTTTCCACAAGCTCAAGGACACTTTACATTTCATACATTTCAACAGAAGTTACAATCTCAGTTACAAAACATGAAAGAAAACATCAATCAGTAATAGACAGATTCTCAGTGCGCTGAGAAAATATGTGTTTTAAGCTGAGTTTTAAAGATAGAAATAGAGGAGATGTCATGGAGGCTTTGAGGGAGAGAGTTCCACAGTTTGGGTGCAACTACACTGAAGGATCTCCCACCAAAAGTGGATAGATGAAATCTAGGGACAGACAACAATTTGGAATCAGAAGAACAAAGAGTGCGTGCTGGTGTGTATGGATGCAGCGATCACATATATATAATGAGGTGACAGATCATTGAGAGCCTTGTATGTCACGGGAAGAATTTTAAACTTAATACAGCATGAGACAGGTAGCCAGTGAAAACTAAACAAGATGGGAATAATTTGTGCAGAATGCAGGGTGTTAGTGAGAAATCTAGCTGCAGAGTTTGGGATGTATTGTAATCGAGCAGGTAGGCCAGTAAAGAGTGAGTTACAGTAATTCAGATGTGATGATATGAAAGCATAAACTCATGATTCTGCATCCTTCAACCTGAGAATGGGGCGAAGTCGTGCAATGTGACGTAGATGGATGAAAGCAGTTCTAGTGATGGTTCTAATGTGGGCTTCAAAAGTAAGAGATGGATTGAAGGTGATTCCCAGATTCTTGATGGTTTTAGAGGGTTTGGTCAAATTTCCATCAATATTGAGATAAATGTCAATATTTCTTATAAGTGTTTGTAACCCAGAAATAATGATCTCAGTTTTGTCAGCATTGAATTTGATGAAATTACTGTTTAACCAAATTTTTACATCATTGATACAGGCAGTTAATGAGCTGATGGCATGAGTTTCATCAAAATTGAGGATGTATAAATCTGGGTGTCATCAGCATAGCAGTGATGACTGAGACCATGACGACAGATGATCTGACCTAGTGGGAGAATGTAAGTTATGAACAGTAGTGGACCTAGTACAGAACCCTGGGGGATACCCGGCATGAGAGGAGCAGTAGGGGATTTGTTTTTTATTTGAGATGAAATATTGTCTGTTACTGAGGTAGGAAGAAAACCAGGATAGAGCGGTGCCAGTAATACCAAAGAGTGTTTTGTGGCATACAGTGTCAAAAGCAGACCTACACCATGTTTCACAGATGAGCTTGTATGTTTTTGATCATGAACAGATCCTTTCTTTCTCTACACTTTGGCATTTCCATCACTTTGGTAGAGGTTAATTCTGGTTCCAGAACTTTTGTGGCTCATCTCTGTATTTCTTTGTGAATTCCAATCGTGTTTTCCAATTCTTACTGCTGATGAGTGGTTTGCACCTTGTGGTATAGCCTCTATATTTCTGCTCTTGAAATGTTCTTTGAACTATGGATTATGATACCTTCACCTCTGCTGTCACCGATGGCGATGTCACCAACTGTTGTTTATGGGTATTTCTTCACAGCGTTCACAGTGCTGCTGTCATCAGCTGGTATTGGTTTCCTTGGCCGACCCATTCGGTGTCTGTTGCTCAGTACAATTGTGGTTTCTTTCTTTTTCAGGACATTCCAAATTGGTGTATTGGCTATGCCCAACGTTTCTGCAATGCCTCTGATTGATTTTCCCTCTTTTCTTAGCTTCAACCTTCTCAGCCTTTCCCTATAAACCAAGGTCTTTATCTACTATATCAAGGACCTGCTTCTGTTTGTCTTTGTCCAGTGACAAGAAGCTGTAGGGGGCTCTGTTTTTCCCAATGTAATGGCAGCCTTGCACACTGATTTCATCAATGAGAACAGATCGATGCTGTGTCTTAGAGTGACACTTAAAAAAAGCTGCTCATTAAGGAACAGACCTTCCTGACCAGTCAGGTGATGCCTCTCCATTTACAGCATGTTGACTCAAGTGGTGTGCAATGCACCATAGGGGAGTTGCTCAGCTGCCTTTTGTGAGGCAGGTAGAGCCATTGATTCTGAGAAATACTATTATACTCTATGTCTGGAGGAGATGGCTGCTGGAGATATCCTAACTAATGCACAGACACTTTGAAGGAGGATTAACCAACCACCAACCAGACAGATTTGGGGGAAAAACATCTTGAAGAGAGAAACAAAGAGTCTTTGTAATAATTTTGTTGCAAGTACAAGATGGTGCTGTATTATTAAGAGTCATGACAAAACTCTGACTTACACAGATCTTAGTTTTTAACATCTAAACCAACAAAACCTACTTTAGACCAAGATGCCAAGGATGAGTTCAGGGTTTGTTGCTCATACAGTATATAAATGTCTGTAGGATTCTGATTGACATATTTATGGAGACAGTGAGAGTATTAAACTCCACAAATCCTAATGAGTAACAAACATCAGTGATTTTTTTTCTAAGGAAAGTGGTGGCACTTCCTATAAATACATTTTTCATAATGCATTAAAATGTTATGAATGTATCTGCAGGTATCCGAATGTAAACATGTAATGCATTATGTAACTTGATTTCATAAATAGATGCATTATAATACATGATGCCTTATAGTGCATGGCATAAGTATGTAGAAATGCTCATGATTCGTTATACTGTATTTATATAAATCTGTAACAATAACTACTTAGGAGTTTCTTTACAGACTCATGCAAGGTCATTTGTATACTATATAAATGTATATAATGCACTATGAATACTGGCTTCATATAGTAAGTGTTAGCAGAAAATGTTATTCATTCTTTTTCCTTTTTAAAGGAATGCAAATAAATCTAATGACATCAGCCACCTACTACCTGAGGATTGGGGCATAATCACAAACTATCTTGGATCATAGTGCTGTCATTGTTCTTGACACACACACAACCACTTACTGTGTATTTACACTCAATCACAAGCAATTGCTTATAAATATGTTGTACTCTGACAAGCTGATTAATACATTTATAATCTTGATTATTTCTGATATTTTCATCAAGTGCAGTCTGTGAAGGTTAATTAAGTCACAAGTTTGAACCATAATGAATCTAACAAGCCTGAAATATTTATAGCATTCTTGTTAATGAATGGCCAAACAAGACCATTTAGAGCAAAAGAAAACTGCACTCTAAAAGGGTATCCCCAGGCTTCATTAAATGTTCATGCATAATATTTTATTAGCCTCTGAGCTCCACTAAATTTACAAAATATATACATGTATCTCTTGTGAAATTCTGACCACTACAACATATTATACAGGTACCAATTAATTTTAACCTACAGTATACTGGACGATACCATAGGGAACTTGCCAAATGTGCTCCAGTTTTTCCCTCCCCACCTGTCAACAAAAATCTGCCATCATAAATATCTTTTATCATTAATCTGGAAATTACTCCTGTGTTCTGTGTGCAGGGAGTTGGTCTCTTGGGCCTGTTCCCTTTGCTGATGCATTGCTTTAAGGAGATGACACTGGCAAAACTCAGCATTGTGTTTAGAGTTGCCTCTTATGTTCTGCTGGCTTTTTCCACCAACACATTGATGATCTGTTGGGGTAGGTGCCCATCAACTAACTGTTTCCCCTACACATACTGTATACACTCATAGCATTTTGCATGATGATGCGCGACAATTTTATGCCGAATATACTATATCACTAAATCAAAATGTGTCAAAGTCTGACATGAGCACTTAAACGGCAAAGTGCATTATTGTATGTCATGTATCATATAACTGTACCAAATGGCACTGTTATTACACTCCACTGAAAGCTTCTGTGATAAAAACTTGTTCAATTATGCCTAGTAAAATGTTAAAAATAGAAAATGGCTCACTACATCTACATAATTGCATAATTTTCTTGTCTTTTTGCTAATATTTTTTTCCAACTAAAACTACGTCTTTAAATGATTGGCAAAACAGCCAATTTGGTAAAATTACCCATCTTACATGTTTGATGTTTATATATATTCTGGATTCAGACTTTTGTCCAAAGGGTTTTTTTTTTAAAAAATTGTTAGCACCTCTTAGATACACCTCTACCAAAAGCACCTACAACACTGTATCATTCATTGCAGATAGCCAATGAGGGGGAAGAGGGACTGATCAATATTGATATCTTTAATTGCATAAATCGTTATGGAGACTGTTATTCTAATCGACCCTGAGAACTGGAGCAATTTGATAGTGAGATGAGTGGCGGCTCTGGTGAATAATCAGCAGCTGAAGGAGACATCTGCATTCTGCTCTTGCCTGAGATAATGAGGGACATTGTGGCATCATGCAGAAGTCACCGCCTCAATTTCAATGCAAAAGCACATGTGTGTGTGAGTGTGTGTGTTCCACATACCCATGGCAATATGTGAGCATTCTCTATGTCATTTAAGGGAACTGCTACTGCTGCATACTTGAACAGTTTTACCAAGGCGGCTGTATTTAAGGTAAAATTGGATTTGGTGCTGGGTTAAGTCTTTGGAATTACATGAATTCATGAATTATTGAACATCCTAATTCTGACCAATTTGAGCCTGTTATATGATACATTCAGCTCTCAGCTGCACTTACTGCAGTGGTAACTGTTGACATAGCTGCACTGCATATGTATAACACTATACAAATATATGGAGTTCAGTCCTGCCAAGAACCTTGTGGTGGTGTTTTTTTTCCTTCATGTTTACTGTTTAGTGGCTATAATAGGCATGCCAGGTGGGATCACACAAGCAGTGATTCGATCATTGTCCTCTGCCATTGTGGGACCTGATGAACAAGGTAGGCTTTTGAAGTACCCTACTTCACCCACACTTTTAGTCTAGCCAGGGCCAGCAATTATGTCTGTTCCTTTGAGTCTACAAAAGAGTCCTACATTCAAAACTAACTCTAACTGCTACTATCATCAGCAGATGATTAGATGATTCATGTCTGCATTGTAAATCTATAGTTTGCTTGGCATGTGATGTACTTAGAACTGAAAGCACATGATATTAATAACCATTTTCCACTCATTCGCCACTCTTTAATGAGAGGCAAAGTTGTATAGATTGAGTAGATGACTGAATGACATTCTGTTTTTTTAGTTTTTGTTTTTTTAAATAATGAAATTGCACAGTTTAATTCTGTCACTCATCAGAGTCAGTGTTTTACAGGATGCAGCCTGGAATTGTTTGTATTAGATATTGTATATGAATCACAGTAAATGAAAGAGAAATATATTTTCTAGGGACCAAGCACCAGCTACTGGCAGTTGGATGTCAGTCAAAATTAATGAACTCAAAATTAATTACCAATAGCTTGTGTGGCCAGAGACTTTTAATCTGGATTAGGAAAGGTAGGATCTGTCACCAGCCAATATGATATGCATAAATGGGCACATCTCACATTAGCAGATCTTAAATTATGAAATTTTCAGCTTTTATGAGAAAGAAATCAGGACATTCAACCCCTGCCTCCTTTATTTTGGTCTATTAAATGGCTTCAAAAACAGAAAACATTTGGATGGATTGACTGTCAAAATGAGAGGTAGCATTTCTGTCATCATAACCTATGTGTGTACTATGTGTGGGTGCTTTTGTTCAAACATGGAGAATGGAGATACAGCTTTTGATTGCCCCCTGTTTTTCAAAGCACTTCACATGTGATGAATTTGAAATGATACCATTTCTTGTGATAATGTCTTTGCCACAGACTCCAAGACACAATGTTATCATTATCTTGGGTCAATGCGTGCATCCTCCAGCTCCGTAGAAGAGCCATGGTGATGCTCTGACTTTTCTCTTTCACATAGATATGCTCTCTCCCAGCCTACAACTTAAAAAGCTAGCACTTTTATGTCTTCTGTCTCTCAGCTTGCATATCACCAACACTTCAGATTTAGCATTCAGAGGCACTTTCTAGCTCAAATCAATAAGGATTCCCTGCTAGAGTCACTAAAATGCTGCTCTCATGCACCATGCACCCCAGCTCATTCTGCTCCAGTTAATAAGAACTGTCCCAGAGTTGACTACAGCCTGAGTAAATGTTTTATCAATGCAGACATTTATCAAACCAGTGCTTATGTGTCCCTCCAAACACTATTGTATGGACTCCAGTGAGCACAATGGTTATTTAATTGCAACAACCAGCATACTATGGATAAAAATAGGATTAAGATCTCAGATCTGAAGCAAAATATAGATGATAAACAGAAGCCCCAGAAGCCAGAAAAACGGACGTTCATATCACTTGAATAAACACTTTACATTGTTTACAAACAATATTTCTGTTAATGGCCTGACCTTATCTCGACAGGTGCCATGTTTTCCTTCTCAGCTTCAGTGGAGGCCACTTGCATCCTCATAGCTGCCACCATATTCAATGGCCTGTACCCTCTGACCCTGCCTACATTCCCTGGCATGCCCTTCATCATCATGGCTACATTTTCCATCATTGTCTTCATCCTTATGCAGTAAGTCCCATTATAAGTGATACAGACAGAAATGATTCTTGCTATATTAAGATGCATCAATGGCAGTGGTACCATACTGACTCATAAACAAGCTTTTAATGTTTGTTAGCATACACAGCAGCCCTGGTAACCCTTGTCAAATGAGGCAAAACTGTAATTATCACATATAAATATAAATGTGGCCAGGCATTAGGAATAATTGCACTACATCACTAAACACTTTAGCAGGGCTTTAACCAGACTTATATAGTTTTCCAATGGAAAAATTTTAAACCAACACCATGCAATATCTCTCAAACACACACAGATTTTCTTTTAATATCCTTGCAAATGACCTCCGTGTAATATTCATAAAGAATATATAATCACCTCCTAATGTGCTGTAATTGCACTGAGGCAGAATTCTATGTGCTTATTTCATTTTCCTCAAATGTGGGCTACACATGAGCATCATTTCATCTTTATAGCAAGTAATATCTTTAGAAGCAATTGTTTTTGTCTGTTTGCCTCATGTGTCTTTAGTGCTTTTATATCGTCATTCCGAAACATTGATGGTGACATATTTATATATTTGTCTAAATATAGATAATATTTATCTTGATTAGCATGCAATACGGCACATTTTCATACATTAGTGTGGTCACATCAAATGGAGGTGATAATAAACAGCATGATACAGCCACGGCATTCTGCTACTGTTAAATGTGAGGCACAGTTATGTTACTCATTCCTGAGCAGAGTAATGAAGACAAGGGGGGATTAGTTATTGATCTTTGTCTTGTATATATCAGTTATCAGCCTTCTAAACAAGAGACAGATGACAATGATAACAAAGAAAAAAATTGATTAAAAATGAACACTCAGTCATGGATTAAGTAAAATAATGTTTTTGTGGGTGATTTTAAGAATGGCATTAGATTAAATGCTTAAAAGGACATATAAACCAACAGGAATATAGTAATGCCAAATGGGTCACTGTGTTTGGATTATGAGTGTATGACAGTGCTTTTCTCCGTTCTGTGTTCATTTACTATATAAACAAACATCAATTCTAGTAATCAATAATGTCTAGTAATTTAAGAAATAATATAATATACAGAGCTATGTCAGGGTGATAATTAGCACCATACTAGCTATATAAATTCACAATGTCAATACTTTTCAATGTCTTTACAATGTCTAGGATTGATGCATTAGATCAGTACATCCTGTTTCACAGTAATGTACACAGACCTATTGATTCATGACTGAACTTACACTAGTACTAGTCCACTGAGCTCAACAAATAAAGAGCCTGTGACTTTCTCTTTAGGAAGCATCTACTCTGTGTTTGATGCTGAACGGATGTGGCAACAGTACTTTAACTGTAATTAGACCATAAATTGATTTTCATTGTTTCAAGCGAGGCAATCACCAGCACTCTGTTCTTGCTATAAAAAAAATGCCAGTTCTTTCCACAACATTATGCTATGTGTTAATATTTGCTTAGTTACCAAAACATCTTTGACTGCTGGAACTTTACTAGCATAAAGTATGCATCAGGATGACAATTAACTGTTCTTCTATTCTTTATTACCAGACTCTAAATTGATTTTGACGCACATTTGATGTTCTATAGACTCTATAATTAAGTGATTGTCTTTCGTAATGAAGGTATTAAATAAAGCACTAGCACAGTAAAGACTTGGTGCAGTTGTTATTGAAGTGTGGCATGGTTATCATACCCTGCCTATAATTGTACCACTAATGGACTGCTCCTTGGCTCTGGGGCTGGTTCAGCCTCACAGTTAGATCCTGTGAAACCTGCAGCCCTCCATGCTACTATTACAGGACAATCAAGTAAGTGGCAGCCACACATACCCCGTAATAAACCCTGGGGAGTAATAGAGTGCAATCAGTCATTCAGACACCAGATTAGTGCATATTAAATATTGTGACAGTATTAGTAAAGCTGACATAGCAATGCTCCATTTTGTCACTCTACATTCCTACAAGTGTTTGTATTTTTTGTGTGAAGTTGAGTGTAACAAATCAAGTGATAATGGTTGTTAAAATTACCCGTGTTGAGGGAAGTATGCGCTAGTGTCATATTAAAATTAGATGTAATAATTAAATAGTGAGACTTCAATACATTGTCTTATGAATGCTTTAATTAGAATAGTGAGAGATCAATATATTTTCTTTAGAATGGCAGAGATACCACTGTTTAATCCTTTTCTTATCAAGCGTTCCACTGAATTCAGTCTTCTGGAGTGTATATAATTTGAAGCACATTAACATGAGCATGCCTTTCAGACTATTAAAAAGCCCTAAGGCACTCATGAGCATAATGAAAAATGGCATTAGAAGACATTATTGTCAGAACTTTTAGATACTCTTCCAGTGGCTATGAAATTAGGTTTTTTTCTCTCAGTCAGGTTGTGAATGCACATGTACATGTGGTGTGCATATATTTGTATATGTCTGTGCCACAAAAGTTCAGTGCCAGAGAAGGTGTGTGGGTCTTCCTAAGGCTGACCCTCTAGAATATTGATGAGCCATGAGCGATAATGAGAGAAGTAATGATGGCCAAGTCAGTAGGGGTGAATAAAGTATAGAGTGGCTCAGTGGTGTGAAGCACAGCAGAGTTTACACTGTCACAGGAGAATACACACCTAAAACCAGACTTAATTCATCCTTCAAAGCATCATGCTCATTATCCTCAACAATTAACTCTACCCTCTGCTCTCAAGTATTTAGATTGGATCAGGCTAAATGCTTGTGCTCTTCTTTCATCCTCCATGTATTTTTTTTTATGTACAACTACATTTGCAAGTATGCAACTGTATTCACAAGTGAGCCACTGATATGCATAAAAGTAAAAGTCCACACCATCTGCTTTTAGTTTGTGGAGCTTTATGAGATTCTTTTCCATTTTCATTTATACATGAATGAATTCGCTACTGGTGTTGTCTGTGGCAGCAGTAAGACAGTAAAAACCAATTAAATTAATATGCTGTAAAATGATTCTGTTATCAAAGCATCTGTGCTCTGTTGGAAAGTCAGACTTTACAGCTATGATTTGAATTTCTTTACATAGATCACTACATTGGTAAGAGTTCAGAGGCCTTTTTGTCTGAATGTTAGGTTAGAGCAGTCTGTACATTATGTTCTAACCAATAACTGAATGTCCTTTTTTCAGTGTGCTTAGCAATGGTACAGTACACCTTATAACAGCAGGGAAGAATTAAATGGCTTTTAGTGAATAGAGGAGTGAGTTACATACACGATGGCAGTCAAGAGCCACAAATGCAAACTAATGGAGATTTGTTGAATTTCTTGCATTGACTCAGACACAAGATTGATTCAGACTGCTAAGTACACTCTAAATCCACTGTTGGAGCAAGCCTTTTATACAGCCATGCTTCACGCAACAACAACAACAAAAAAACTATATACACATGGCAGCCGGTCAATATTTTTCTCTTGTTTAATTGTTTATTTATTTCTCATTCCCACTGAAGGAGCAGGCTATTGGCTTTAGCCTGGAGGTGAGTACAGTACTTAGATGAATGGCATCACAAAACTGGTTTCTACGGGTGCACCATAAATATGAGTGACATAGTGTTCAGTGAAAGGTGCACATGTAGTGTCTGAGGTGCCGAAAATCTCAGCTCAATGATTCACGGTTCTTCACACTGTCTGTATCTTGAGTATCTGTTCTGGTGTCTCAAAATTCAATTTGTCATGCAAACTTTTGTTCAAATGAACCATTCTCTTCAAAATTGGCACATGACGTGCAGTATATTTCAGTTAGAATGCAGAGAATGGAGTTGAGTCGAGATTAAATATGCACAAGATTGGAGGCTGTTAGTTGGTAAGATTTTGTTCTTTTCGCATCATGATTAATTACACTCTCTGTCTGCAACAGCAAATGGGAAATATGTAGATGTGTATGTTTGAGTCTTGTACATACCAAATTTGCATACATATTCAGTGGACCTTGTATCAGGTGGTACTACATGGTAGGTACTTGTATTTGGCATCAGCATGCTGAATATAAACACACAGACATAGCCTAATCAAATAGCTCTAATGCTTGCTGTAAAAATGACAATGGCTGCTAGTAACAATACTATGAATTGTGCGTAGATATGATATAATAATAAATGCTCAAGTTTGGAACATTTTTAAACACATTTTACATGAAACGAAGTACAAAATATAAATCCACCCAGAAGTGCAGCATTAATCTTGATTTATTGTGCAGTACAGCCTTTTCAGTTGACATTGTCCATGAAGCCTGGAGGGATTCAAATTAGATTTGTTGAAGCAAAACTTTACTGTTGTGGCAAAATATTACCTGGCAAACACATAATTAATCATTTTATTTTAAATGTACCTACATAAGAAACATTTTATGAGTACTATAATGCTTTAATTTTAAAATTTCCCACCCACGTCTCAATCTAAAAAGCTGTACTCAGTAATGGCTAATATTTTAACATTAAATACTTTGCACTAAGTTTGATCTTGGTAAAATTGGCATCAGTGCACCTGTATAAAAATAAAACTTGCATAATTTTGGTATAAATGGTCTTATGAGTTTCTTGATTCCTTTTGGTTTTGTCATGCAAAAATAGAACACAAGTAAGACAGTGCCAGACTAGTTAAGGAAACAGACACCATCCCTAGCCATCATTATATTTTATTAGATAAAAGCTGAAGTCTCATCTCTCGTAGGCTCTTTCTGTGTGGCTGTGTGCAGTCTGCTGTGGAGCTGCAATTAAGGATGAGCTGCTTCCCATGATTCTGAAATTAAGCCTTAGTTAGGCCTTGGCAGTGTCTGTGGGGGAAGAACAACAGTAATGGAGTATTAGCAGTGATGCCTGATATTGTTCCGCATGTGTAGTCTCTCATTAAGAGTGGAAATGAAGGCCCACCTCACTGCCTGACAAACCCGCAATGCACCCAAACAGAAAGCAGTGGCACGCCTGCATATTATCTGCCAGCAACAATTAGCTACCAGCAATGGAGCCCACTTAAAACCCCTGAAAATGACAATTAATTGCATATCACAATGTTGTTTTTAATAAGATGTCATCCTAAAGTTATTGTTAATGGGTCTTTCTCTGTTGGTGGGTAGTGAGTGTAAAGTTTCTCATACTGTATCAATGATGCATAAATACCAACCACTAATATGCCTTTTCTTTATCTGCACACATCTCTTAGAGTCAAATAATTGGCAAAATTTGGAAATGGAAATACTTAGCTATTCATGACTACCTTTTTGGCCCTCTTCATTCCTGACAACCAACAGACTATAAAGACACTGACACACAAAGGCAATGAACTCAAAGTATCAGAATGCTCTCTGCTAGTGAAGTGAGAAACTAATACCACGAGTATTGCTGTGTGTTATAGACTACTGTATGGAAGTATTACTGGAGAAAGCTAGCAGCCAGTGCAATAAAGCACAGAGCCAAAATAAACATGCACTGAATGCAGTTGCTGTTTACCTTGACCTCTGACCTCCCTGTGAATTATTTAAAGTTTTAATATTGCAGCTAACACAACTAATGGTATTCTTAGACAATATTAAAAAAGTGATGAAAATAAAACTTGAATATGAAACTTTTTTCCTCCACAAAAGGCTTTGATTTATTGTAGCCTTAGGCTAGAGATTGAAGAATAAAATTTTTGAAAATGTCACAACGCAGCTTTACAAAAATCTGGATGTAGATTCAGTGCACTAATGAGCAACCCAGAGGCAGTAGTGGCAAGGAAAATCTCACAGAGAGGACATGAGGAAGAAACTTTAAGAGGAACCAGATTCAGAAGGGGGTCATCCTCTGGATGGTGTGATAGACCATTACAGTATACAGTCATATATATCAAGTAGGGAAACAATACTAAATATTTATCATTTCACAGCAAGCCTCTGTTTGTTTTACAAACCAGGCAAATAGTTCCCTGTGATATAAAGTAACACAAACCATTATATGTAATAGAAATTTTTAGAATGGGTCTACTGTAGATTCACTGCCATACAGATGAGAATAAAGTAGTTAGTGAAGATTAAATAATTAATTAATGCTGTGAATTATTGATATTTTTCTGTCTGTATCCCAGTATTTCTCTTCCTTCTACCCCTCTATCTCTTTCTTTCTGTTTCTCTTAATAAGTGACCTTTCTCTCTCTCTCTCTCTCTCTCTCTCTCTCTCTCTCTCTCTCTCTCTCTCTCTGTATGTCTCCCTGTTTTCTTACAGGTGGATAAGTGAAATGCCAACCACTCAGCCTCGTCTGATGCTGCAAGACTGAGAATCTCTCTCATGGTCATCCTAAAGACAGCTATTTTATGATGCACTGAAGATAAATCGAAGCAAATTTTACTCCCCACAGGGCTTATAATAAAACTAAAACCACAAGAGAAATTGTCATGTAATGAATTCAGTCATGTATAATTAGCATATTCTGAATGCCTCTAAAGAACAGGCACATAAAATAAGAGAACATTCCTCCCTGGTTTAAATGTTACTAATGTAGAGAACCATGTGGAGTACTCAGTAGAAGTCCTTTGGAGCAGTATGATTTGATTGAGTGTATAAAGAACGTAAGCCATAATAACGACCATAATGAAATAAGAATACTGAAAGGTCAATGGCATATCGAGGAGAGGTAATTGAAAATTGCAGCTTTAAACTGTTCTCCCTGATAAGCCATTCCACAGCTAGAGCTCAGGGACCATCCTCAATATTTTCTTTCACCTCTAGAGTGGAGGCCTGAAATTGGTCTCCAATTAGGGAGATTGTATTTAATCATGGGCCAAGCTATGTTGAAATCATTCCTCCACTGGCTGTTTGTTCTGTTAGTGTGCCCAAATCACACCAGAACAGACTGGCATTGTGATATATGCTTGCATATAAAAAACAAGTGCTGAATGTTTAAAATATGTTGAGGCAGACAGAGATAATAAACCTCCTTGAATGAAGTAATTAACATCAGTAAACTCTGTTTAGGTGTAGGTGGGTAAAGTTGCACAAGATTTTATCTGACCTATCAGAGCATTATCTGAAAATCTTTATCAAGACCATATCATGATCATACCATTTAGAGTGGGCCAAACAATCCCAAAAAGTAATTTAGCTGACATTAACTGACCTTATTTTCAGTAGCTTGTGTGGTGTTGGTGCTAGGACAATCAGACAATGCAATATGAGCACATTATAAGCCACATAACAGTAGATGATTGAAGCAATGAATAAGTATGTCTAGTAAGTGTAGTACACATAAGAAGCCAGTATGTAGTATTGTTCCTTTAGTTGTAAGTGAGGTTATGAACTGAGGTGTAGTTAAGAGTAATCGATGTAGGTGATGGCTTTACTTGAGGTGCTAAGGCTCTGGATTTCTGAATTTGTAAATGAGGGCGAGATCCAGTTGTAGCTCTATATTAACCTGCAATATGTGAAGCCCTGAGGAAGAACTGGTGTTATACTGCTTGGATTATCAGATAAATTGTCTGAGACACACTGATTGGAGTGTACTTTATTGTTGACATAGACAACTGCTAATTAAATTGATGCTTTGGGCCATTAATGTGCCCAAGGAAGGGCAAGTGATGATGACAGCTCCCACAGGGTCAAATACTCACCAAACTCAAAAGACAGATAATGACAACCACTGCAGATACCATTGAAACTAATACACAGAGTGATGTGAGATAGTCTTTTGGGGAAGCACTGAGACTGAAAAGGTTGCTGTAAGCCAGGATGAGAAGAGGTTGCATTATGGTACCTCAGAGTTAGAAATTAGAGGACAATGGAGCCAGCTTTGGTATGAGGAAGGTAAGCTTGGACAGGAATTCAGTAGAGGAAAAGATGATAGAAAAGATGGAGGAGAAAGGAATGATTGGGATGTAAGGTGGGTTTAAGGTAGGACTGAAAGGGGGTTGTTAGGATGAAAAAGGAAAGTGTTTTGAGGAGACTATATTGGGCTTAGAATTCCCAGAGGGATTACAGTATGTAAGGGAGTGTGAGGAGGGACAGAAGGAAAAAATATAGGGGCAGTCTGTATGGTAGACAAGATCATAAGTTAGTGTGAGAACATGGACAGGGATTTGGGCAGCCAACTGGCACCAGACCAGGGGCATGCCAGAGTGAGAATTTGTGAGAACTTTAAGGATAGACAAGAAGCAGCTTGCATAAAGAGGCAAAGTAGATCAGTAGTAATTTCTGGCTGTTATATGAGGTGGAGGTGGTTAAAGGACACATAATTAAAGGGGCGGAGGAAGCAGGTGCAGGAAGATGAGTGGAGAATATAGCACAATATTTTATTTTAAAATATAATATAGTTTGAAAATGTTTTATTTTCAAAACATTGAATAATATGGAGTGTATTGAGGCAGAAAAAGGAAAGTTGTTCATACTACAACATTCACCTTCCAATCAAGGAAAGCTGAGCACGACTGACATTGTTAGAATACAGGAGATGACAGGAGGACTGACGGGGAAGGGGTTGGAATGAATAACAACAGGACATTGGATGAAGAGATTTTGGGATGGAAGAGGAAGGTTGGGGAAAAACGTGGAGGGGCGGGATGTATAATAAAAGGTGGGGGGGGGGGGTTGGTTTGGGGAACAAAGAATGCAAACAAACAAACAAAGTGGATTCTCCTGTACTTTAAAACCTTGTCACTATGAACAGAAGGGAAGTTTCTCCCAAACTTCAATTATTTTGCAAATACATTTTGTGTTACAGGAGACTACTCTCCTGCTCTTGGTGCCCAGAGGCAGATGATGCTGACTCCCATAATGAGAAATATAAGCAGCTTACTAATGGCCCTGCATACAAACCCTCCAAAAAATATATGTTTGTTATCATAGAAAAATCATTATTTTTCAATAGACTCTCCTTATTACCACCATGATCAATACACACCAGCATGGATGAATGAATATTGGACACTTTGCTCTGCTGCATGTGGCTTTATTGTATCAAAACTGACTAATAAAAATAGAGTTTAGCAATAAGAACCACAGAGCTTTCCAAACCTAACACATTCTTTCTGCACTTCTAGCATCATGAAATGGTGCATAGTTCATTACTTGGTGTTATCAGGGCTTATTTTGTTGGCATTATATAGAGTTTATTGCCAGAATAGAAGAAGGTATTAATAGAAGGTATTAATTTCATGTTACACTCACTCCATACTCTCTCCCCCAAGTCAGGATCTTTCTCACACCCCTTTCATCATATTCATGCATCTGGCACTTCTTGTAATATTTTTTTTCTTTAAAAATGTGGCAGAGAGATGCATAAAGAAAGAGAGATAATTTTAATATTAACTTCCAGGAGCCACAACATGCAATCAAATGTTGGATAGCATTTAAAAATTAAATTGACTTAAATACTTGTTATGCTTTAAATGTATCAAAGCTATAAAAAAAAAAAAAACCTTTGCTTAAATGGCTGATGATTTTTTTCAAAGCAACTTACAATAGAGACAAGATATTGAGCAGTTTGAGGGCTAAGCACAAGGACCCAAAAGTGGCAACACTGATATTTGAACAGTTCCAAGCAATAGCCCCGAGCCTTAACCACAGAGCCACCACGTCCCCATTTCACAGCAAAAATAGTGATGTACACTGCTAATTGTTGTTACATTATTTATTAATTAACCAAGCTAGCACAGGCTCTTTAGGCATCAGCAAATGTTTTTGGTTGCCAAATCATAAAAGGATTTATTAACAATTCACCTCTGATGCATGATCCCATGGAAATATTGGGTTTTCTTTATTGGGCCTTGGTAATTTATGCAAATTTGACCAATTGTTGGTTACAGCCACCAGGACAAAATTATAGTTATGTTAAGTGTGTCCATGAAAAAAGTCAGGAGTGCTATGTTTATTTAACAAAGATAGATTGCATTTAATTGAATCTCATTAAGTGTTAAATGTAAATCAGCACAGTTTGCAAGCTACCAGAACATATTTCTTTTATTCAGCATCTCATTCGTAAGAGGCTTCAAGAGGCTACTGTTTCTGCAATCAAACAGGCTACAATGGACTCATCATTGTGATGCAAGTTCATTATAATTGGTGAATCACAGGAGAAAAAAAAATTGATTTGAGGACTCTATTCATGGTTATTCATGGGTTTGATTGCTTTGTACTTTCACTGTCTATCAATATTGCATGTATGTTGTATTAATTGCCACACTAGTGTAATGTATGTGGCTCTTAAGGTTTTAAAGAAAGAGTTCAGGCAATTTTTGGTATGTAGTTTGCACAGTGCTTAATGAGACTGTAAGTCTCCCTTACTTTTTAGCTACTTGAGTAAATGCAAATAACAATAACACTGTCACGCAGCAGAGATGGTGGCTGAGAAGGATTAGCATTCCAGGGAAACGAGAGGTTGGTAGCCGAGGACGCATTGGAAGAAAGTGAGCTGTTTGACCAAGTGCCTAAGCACGTTCTGCGCAAACTCATGGCAGGAAGCAAGCCCAATTCTCCTTGTTATTGGTGCAAAATGACCTGCCAATTTCTTAGTTAGCTCGCTCCACTTGACCATTGTCTTGTGGGTGACTGGTTTGTGTTTGATGGCCACTCCCAGTTTTTCCATGTAGCTCTCCAAGCCATGGGATGTGAATTGTGATCCCCAATCACTCAATGTCCTCTGGTAACCCAAAGTATCTGAACACATGGTGATATAATAGCTCAGCAGCTTAACAGGCTGTGGATAGCTTAGACAGTGGTATCAGGTGGCGGGACTTAGATAATCTGTCTATGATCACCAGGATTTCTGTCTTTCCTTGGGAGACCAGTAGGTCGGTCATGATATTTAGATTAAGTGTGACCACAGGCATTACAGAACTGGTAGAGGTACTAATTTACCTGCAGGTAAGGTAAATGGAACCTCGGACTGGACACAAACAGTGCATGATTATATAACTTGATGTATGTCATTGAGCATATTTGTAGTGCCAGGTGAAGTGCAAGCCCAAGTGCTGAGTTTTATTCACAAACTGAGAGGAACAGAGGTTTTTCCATTGGTACAGGACTCAGTAGACTGGAGTTGGTTGGCTTGAGCAATTTCTCGATCCAGATCCAAGGTCAGTGCACCCACAACACACGATTCAGGGAGAATGATTTCCTCAGTTCTTTGGGTGGAACTAGGAACATGTGAGGAAGGGGGTCAGCTTTATCATTTCTTGACCCGGGGAAATGAGAAAATGCTGAAATTAAACCTGGTGAAAAGCATAGCTTATCTTGCTTGGCGGGAGTTGAGGCCTTTGCCTGTTTTTAGATATTCCATGTTCTCATGGTCTGTGAAGATGAGGAATGGATGTAGAGGGCCTGCTAGCCAATGCCTCCATTATCCTAAGGCTAGTTTTATGTTGAGTAGTTCTCGGTTACCCACATCATAGTTTTGTTAGGCTGGTGTGAGTTTTTTCAAGAAGAAAGCCTCTGGATGTAACTTGTGCTTTTCCCTGATCCTCTGGGAAAGGACAGCAACCACTCCAGTTTTGGAGGCATCCACCTCCACTATGAAGGGTTTAGTCTGGTCAGGATGATTGAGGATGGGTTCTGTGGTGAATGCTTCCTTGAGGTTCTACAGAGCATGAGCGCCACAGTTATATGGATGGTGAGGAGGCAGACCACTGACTTTTGCTTTGCTGAACACTTCATTATAGTCCCAATATTCCAGGGGAATTTTTACTTAGCATGAGGAGTCAGGGCTTTCTATGGAAGTAGAGGCAGACATTAGTGTAGGCACATGGAGACAAGATTTGACACTGATGACCAGTGATGACTCTGACTCTTGACACTGATGACCAGTTATGATTTGTCTCGCTGTCCAGGATATATGGGGATTATGTTTTTGCATCCAGGAACAGCTGAGGACAATGGGGTACTTGGAAATGACTGTCACCAGAAGGGAGAATATTTGAAGGTTGAAGAGGTTCGGTGCAGTGTGTTATAAATCCTCTTCCTATGGGGCCTACATCTAGTGCCTCAATGTGATATGGGTTCAGGAGAGGTTGAAGACAGAGCTTGAGATTTTCTGCGATGGTCTGGTCAATGACATTTCCAGCTGCACCAGAGTCAATCAAACTGAAGGGTAGAAACACCTTCTGAGGGACTCACCATAGGTGGGCATGGATTGGTGGGAGCCGACTCCCTCAGTGTTAATGCTGGATGTTGGGCACTTGGATACTTCTTGTTGATTGCTGCCACAGTAGAAGCATAGTCCTGATTTTTTTTGTCATTCACATTCGAGGGCTGTGAGAGCCCTGGGTTTAAGCCCTGGTGATATGCTGTCTTGAGTGCAGTTTCATTCAGGCCACCACTACCTGCGGCGAGTGTTCTGAACTCCAAGGTATACTCAGCAGTACTACAATTGCCCTGGGTCACTGATAAGAGTTGCTTTCCAAGCTCTTTACCTTCAGGTACATGATCAAATATGTGGTGAAATAATTCAGTGAATCGGTCATAGGATGAAATGTGAGCTGGGTTACCGGAATACTTGTTAGGGTGAGTGATGAGAGGGGGAGCCAGGGGAAATACTGCCACCATAGTTGTCACTAGTGGCTTTGGCGTGGTGGATAGCTGTGCTGTTTTGGTGTTGAGCTTGGCTGTTGCTGTTGCTCCCCTACTAAGTGGCCCTGAGCCACTAATGCTTGGTCCAGTTGAACATTCCTGCTGTCTCCATGTTTCAAGCGATGTATACTGTCAGATGACAGAGACGGCTACAGTTGCAGTAAATTCTTTAAAAAATACTAACAAATACAAAAAACCCCAAATCCAACACACTAGACATAATCAGCGTTGAGAAACAGGTGTGAGGTCAGGCAATGAACAAACTGGGTATCAGAGATCAAGACAAAAATACAAACAAGGTAAACAATCCAGAATCAAAAACCATGACAGCTATGAGTCTCTACGAAATAGATAATGAGGAAATTTCAGGTGTATTATTATTATTATTACTATTATTATTATTATTATTATTATTATTATTATTATTATTATTATATTATATATTATTATTATTATATTATATAGCTGCCCATTTTACATCCTGTTAGTCATGCTTATTGCTTATCTTCTACCATTTCTGGACACATGGCTGTCTTCTCATGTTGTGTGCCAGGATTTTTATGATGTTTTATCTTTTGTCCCTAGCCTATTGACCATCGTCCCTGCTAATGCTGTACATGTTCTTATAGAACTTCTGATGTGAATATAATGTAATCCATTCCATTATGATCATGCAGATCACTGACATACAACCAGTGTAGCTGGTATCCTTTCCAGCATTTGGTCCCATATAGCTGCTCGGCTCATCAGGCCTGTACACAGTAAAATCCCTAGTGTTGAATTAACACCTAGAGTGTTCATTTGAGTCCAGTGGACTTATATAAACACTGTATGATGTAAATTCAACACTCTGGGTGTTAAATCAACACTGGCTATTTTGCTGTGTGGGTCCTAACGAAATCTGTGCCTGTAGGTCTTAATGAAATTTGTACACTCTTTGTGTAATTTCCATTCTGAAGCTCCATGTAGAGTTGTGAAAACAGTACAAGAATGGTACACTTGCACAGGCGACTGCTCAGCAGCAAGCTGTACATTTCTTCCACATCAGCCCTGAAGAATTAAGTTAAGCCGAGCATCTTGTCAAGGCTTTATGATTTTCACACAGATATCAGGATCCATTTTGTTTATACATCATGTGTCGTGGTGCATGAAATTGCTTCCGTCTGCCTTTTCTTTTACAATATAACGCTGAGGTATATACAGTCTGGGAAAGAATTGGGGAGGAACAGATGAGCCAGAGCCTTTGATTATGGCTGGAAAGAACGAATTAGGAGTGACAAACTTTTCACCTGAGGCACCATTTTATCATTAAATATATTTGGTGGTTTGTTTTGTTTTGTTTCATATTGCAGTGGGATGTTGTACCTTAAATTAACTGATTAATTTCCAATTCCAGCCAAGAGAAAATTACTATCTTGCCCTTAATGGTGTAATATATATAAGCATCTCCATATTGTTTTGCACCTCCACCTAAAGGGACTTTGATCTGTTCTGTTTGTGCAAGTAAAAAGCAATCAAACAGAGCAATGAGTTTGTGGCTGTGCCAAATAAGGACACAGTGGCAACTAGGTACCAGGGTCACTGCTGGACAACAGATATTCTTCTGTCTGTGAATTTGACCTTAAGGCCAATTGTACCTTCACCTGGCATTTGTAAATGCATTTCCATATCTTTTCCCTTTGATAGCTTATACCATAAGTTTACAAGCAGAAAAACACAAGTGGACTATTCTGATTATATTTCATGGCTTTTTACAATTCATAGACTCTGAGATTCTGGTGGTGCAGCAGGTAGCATTGCTGTCCGAAAGCTCCAAGGTCCCATGGTTCAATCCTGAACCTCTGCAGAGTTTTGTAGGTTCTTCCTGTGTTTGAATGTGTTTCCTCAGGGTTCTCCTGTTTCTTCCTACCTCCCAAAAACATTCAGGTAGGTGGATTATTACAGTAAATTTCTGCTAAGTGTGAATGGTGTTCTGCAATGGACTGGCATCTCATTTGGGGTGAATTCCTCCTTCTTGCATGCAGTGTTTCTGGCATAGACTCTACCAAAATAAAGCAGTTAGTGAAGATGAATGAAGGAATGAACGAATGAATGAGTTTATGTATGTATAATTACAAGAAGGACAGGTGGCAATGTACACCAGCATTGTGATTCACAAAACTCATTCAGTGTTGCTGGCTCCAGATCAACTACAAACCTGAGCAAATTAGTGTGGTTATTGAATATGAATGAATGCATGAAAACTGGCCCCTCATTATTACATAATTTAGCACACTGTTTCAGTTCAACACCCCACTACACGCACTTACATACTCAAGAACTCATCAAACCATCCTCTTTTGCTTAGTTCTTTAAGGCTAAGAGACAGAAACTTATGTAAGGCCCACTGAATACTCAGAATCTGAAACCTGTTAGGACACTTCTGTTCTGGTCATATGACAAAATGGTTTCTTTAATCTGAAGAAAACAACTCTGCAGGGAAAGTCAAAAATATTTCGTTGATGTCTTGAGCAAATTGCTGTCCTTCAACTGATAATGTTTCGGATATTCTCCTATTTAGTAAGCAGACAGCAGCATGTTCTTTATGTCTTTGTCTCATGGGTTTTTGCAGTGATATCTTAAATTTCATGTTTTCTAATACTTTTATTCTTAACAAAGCAGATTCTTTCCCCATTAATTTTATATTGCACAAAAAGAGAAACCCATGGGGGATTTATTTAACATCTTTTAAGCTTTGGATTTCTTCTGTCCACACTGAGATGTGTGTGCTTCTAATTCGTCAGTATGAATCAGAAGACTATAGTATGAATTTTAAGTACCGCATGTGCATTGGAGAAATGTACAAAAAAATAGCATATATATTGTTTGACACAGATGAATGTATGTATTTTTGTTGGTCCATGCCATTAGCATAAAAATGTGATTCTGAGGAAATGGTAGATATTATTATTTATACCAATTTACATCAGAAAGGATGGGTTACAGAGACTTGAGACACAGATTTGGGACAGGGGGCCTTCAGATGAGCAAGGATTAAAGTGCTTTAGATGAACATCAAAGAGTGCTGGAGGCCTTCTTCTCAGTGTGAGAACACGAAAAAGAATTTCCTCATGATGAGGCTGCACCGCCGTCCATTATGGCACTCTCTCTTAGAATTTTAAAAAGCTCTCTCATGCCAGCAATCGTAGTTTATTGTCTTAGAGACTAATTTAATACGCTCTGAACCTGGCTGCTAGAGGAAGGATAGCCCTGTCACTCCACTTTCACCACCTTTTCCACCTCACTAAAATCAGCAATCCACTTTACTGAAGACATGGCCATGTTCTCCCATATAGTGTGTGTGTGTGTGTGTGTGTGTGTGTATATATATATATATATATATATATACACAGTATCTCACAAAAGTGAGTACACCCCTCACATTTTTGTAAATATTTGATTATAACTTTTCATGTGACAACACTGAAGAAATGACACTTTGCTACAATGTAAAGTAGTGAGTGTCGGGCTTGTGTAACAGTGTAAATTTGCTGTCACCTCAAAATAACTCAACACACAGCTATTAATGTCTAAACCGCTGGCAACAAAAGTGAGTACACCCCTAAGTGAAAATGTCCAAATTGGGCCCAAAGTGTCAATATTTTGTGTGTCCACCATTATTTTCAAACACTGCCTTAACCCTCTTGGGCATAGAGTTCACCAGATCTTCACAGGTTGCCACTGGAGTCCTCTTCCACTACTCCATTACAACATCACGGAGCTGGTGGTTATTAGAGAACTTGTGCTCCTCCACCTTCCGTTTGAGGATGCCCCACAGATGCTCAATAGGGTTTAGGTCTGGAGACATGCTTGGCCAGTCCATCACCTTCACCCTCAGCTTCTTTAGCAAGGCAGTGGTCATCTTGGAGGTGTGTTTGGGGTCGTTATCATGCTGGAATAATGCATACTGATCATGCTCTGCTTCAGTATGTCACAGTACATGTTGGCATTCATGGTTCCCTCAATGAACTGTAGCTCCCCAGTGCCGGCAGCACTCATGCAGCCCCAGACCATGACACTCCCACCACCATGCTTGACTGTAGGCAAGACACACTTGTCTTTGTACTCCTCACCTGGTTGCCACCAAACACGCTTGACACCATCTGAACCAAATAAGTTTATCTTGGTCTCATAATCCATGTCCTTAGTCTGCTTGTCTTCAGCAAACTGTTTGCAGTATTTCTTGTGCATCAGCTTTAGAAGAGGCTTCCTTCTGGGACGACAGCCATGCAGACCAATTTGATGCAGTGTGCGGCGTATGGTCTGAGCACTGACAGGCTGACCCCCCACCCCTTCAACCTCTGCAGCAATGCTGGCAGCACTCATACGTCTGTTCATTGAGGGAACCATAAATGCCAACATGTACTGTGACATACTGAAGCAGAGCATGATAAGTATGCAGTATTCCAGCATGATAACGACCCCAAACACACCTCCAAGACGACCACTGCCTTGCTAAAGAAGCTGAGGGTGAAGGTGATGGACTGGCCAAGCATGTCTCCTGACCTAAACCCTATTGAGCATCTGTGGGGCATCCTCAAACGGAAGGTGGAGGAGCACAAGTTCTCTAATAACCACCAGCTCCGTGATGTTGTAATGGAGTAGTGGAAGAGGACTCCAGTGGCAACCTGTGAAGATCTGGTGAACTCTATGCCCAAGAGGGTTAAGGCAGTGTTTGAAAATAATGGTGGACACACAAAATATTGACACTTTGGGCCCAATTTGGACATTTTCACTTAGGGGTGTACTCACTTTTGTTGCCAGCGGTTTAGACATTAATAGCTGTGTGTTGAGTTATTTTGAGGTGACAGCAAATTTACACTGTTACACAAGCCCGACACTCACTACTTTACATTGTAGCAAAGTGTCATTTCTTCAGTGTTGTCACATGAAAAGTTATAATCAAATATTTACAAAAATGTGAGGGGTGTACTCACTTTTGTGAGATACTGTATATGTATGTATGTATATGTATATATATATATATATATATATATATATATATATATATATATATATATATATATATTATATTATATTATATTATATTATATTATATTATATTATATTTGTTTGTTTGTTTGTTCAAACAACTCCAAGTTTAGTTTGCTCTGATGTAGGATGAACCCATTCTGTGAAAATGAAGTTTAGTAATGTGACAAGTGAGATGAATTTATGTAAAGAAGAGGCACTAATGGAATTAGATGAAAAGGCTGCCAGCAATACATGTTTAAGCACACATTTTCTTCTCTGGAAGTCATATATCAGTCATGTCCCAGAAATGTGTGATCTGCATAAAGTTATTCATCTGCATAAAAAATTTAGGTCTTTAAAGGGGGACTGGGGGTGTAATTTTAGATGCTTTAGTGCTTTTCATACTTGACAGTGAAATGATAAGACAAAGCATCTAGGTTGCAATGTGCTTTATGGTGAACTTCTGGAACTAAGCAAAGCACCCCTTTCTCTGTTCATGTCCTCTTATCCTCTCGTTTCCTTCCTACTTTTTTAAGCTTTCTTTCTTTCTCTCTCCTCATCTGTTTCTTCCTTATATTGTGTTTGACCCTCTTCAGAAGGTCTGTTAAAACTCGTCTAAGTGAGTGAAGAAGTGAGAGAATTAATTAACAGAATTAACAAGCATGAAGGCATTTAAAGAAATACAAATTTAAATAAAATGTAAATAAACAAAGTGCAACCAAAAGCCCCCCAAAAAAGCTACTCACTAAAATGCCAGTATTGTGTGTTTTTTTTTAGCAAGTGGGGCAGGGGTGGAGAGGCACTTTCAGGAGTATGTAAGCTGCCCTGAGGGCTTCTCAAGCAGAAAATGTGGAGAGCTGCAATGTGCTATATCCTTCTTGGATGCCCTGGGAGCACCTGACAGGGCTGCTTCAGATCGGTATAAAGTGACCTAGTTATAGCAATGCCACTGAGTTATCCCCCTGTGTGGCCATGGGCTGATGTTCCAGCTCATTGCAGTGAGTATCACAGCTTCTTAGCAGGTGCTTGGGGCAGTGGCATGTGCTGAGTTTCACTTAGCATGTGCGGCCTTCTGCAGCAGGAAAATAGCACGTCTTTTTACGGCTGACTGAGCACCAATCCTGGAAATATGATACTTACTGTGTGGTCCTCGAGAAAGAAATGGCAATGACTGCTCCAGGCATTTGTAGCTGGTGGTTACCTGTAGTCCTTCAGATCTGAGATCCTCTAGAGAATTAATAAATCTCCCCTAGAAAGCAGGGGTTTCAGAATTGTCTTGGCCACTGCTATTTTCCAAGATCAGAAAAAAATGGCGCTGAATAAGTGGAGCAGCTTTTCTTCAGAAACATGCAATGAAGAAAAGTAATACAATGTCAATCCAATTTTTTGTTGAAGGAAAATCATTTAGAACACCCTCTCTAAGGATGAATGTGACAGTCAGCTAATAACTACCTTAAAAGCAACTACTGTTTTCTTTTCCTTCTAACTCAGAAATCTTTGTGTAAGAAAAGCAATAGGCAAAGCCAGCTTAACAGATGGAGCTAATAATCTTGTTACAGTATGCTATTGAACTGCCAATCAAAGTGTATTCCTAAAAACAGTAACCTATTAACTAGTGGAATAGATCCCTATTGTTATCAACATATTAGTCATCATGTGTGAACCCTTCAATATTTTGTCATGGGGAAGCAAATTATTTAGTAGTCTGTTGTGTTCTTTGAGCCATTAAAAATGAAATATTTTAAATTATGGATTCAATTATGGTTTACCACTTTATGAAAGATTTTTGTGATGCATTGCTGCCAATGTAGAATCTTTGCTTTCCCTTGTACATATAGTCTACAGTGGGTGCCATGTCTGATCCGTCACATTGCGTCTCATGGCCTCTGAAATGAGGTTATCTGACAACCAAACAATAAAATTAGGCTTTCCTGAGAACACAATCAATCAGACTGTCAATCTGAACTTTTTGGAGGGCCAAGAGATATGTGAAGATGAGAGAATTATCTGGCAATAAAAGCACTCAACTGAAAAATAAGGAGACGACAAAGGGCAAATATTGTGATGCGCTAGCATAGACATAAGGTTTAGCACACACCAAAGGTTTTTAAGCTATGATATTGGGGTCCAGAAGTTTTTCTTTTGTTGTTTATTTTTGTTTGTTTGTTGTTGTTTTTTTTTATTCTTAGGAAAGGTAGGAAATCTCTGCTTGCTCCAATGACTGACCTTCACTTAACAAAAAATAGACAGAAGTTTTGTGATCATGGTTAGGGGATTCCAGATTGGGTTGTAGTGTGGACTTTATAACAACTATAAGAGGCATTCCTAGCCACTGAGCTCTCAGCACTACAAAAGCATACTCAAGGCTTTGAAGAAGACCAGAAATCGGGTGCCTGCTATTGAAGCTTTTCAACTTACATATTGAACATACCATATTCTATTGAAAGTGTTCCTCTCATAAGAACTTATTCCCACTTTCAACTCTCTTTGAAGAATTAGCAGATTATTGGATACTTGCCTTAGAAACTGGTTTCTCAGATCTTTCTTTTTTTTTTTCAGTCTTCTTTGCTTCCATAAACAAAAGTGCACAAAAGTTCTACTTCCAGTTGTATATTTCTATTATATTACCTTCTGTACCTTGATCTATTACATGTGTATCTCCAAAAATTACAATATTGAGGAAAAGTTCATTTGTTCCCGTAATTTATTTCAAAAAGTGGAACTTTCATATATTCTAGATTCATTACACATAAAGAGAAATATTTCAAGCCTTATTTGTTTTAATCTTGATGATTATGGATTACAACTCATGGAAATCAAAAGTCCAGTATCTCAAAATATTAGAATAAAGAATTTATAATACAGAAATGTCGACCTGAGAAGAGCTCTAATCAGCTAATTAACTGTGAACAGTGCCTTTCACAAGGGAAAGGCACTGTTTCACAAATTTCCACCTCAAACTATTGTATACTTCCTTAACAACTGGTTCAGATGTTTGTTTTTTGTTTTTTTTGTTTTTGCCCTTTTTGTTTTCCTGAACAAATGTGCACAAACGTTCTACTTCCAGTTTTTTTTCAGTATATTTCTATTATATTACTATCCTGTGCCTTTAGCCACATTAAAGAGGTGCACACATTAGCACTTATAATGATGCAGCACATGCCAAAAGGATCTGGATTTAATGGGCACAAAGAATGGTGAAAGATCTGTGTATTTAACCATCATCTGTATATTTTATAGAGTGTGCACTATTATGGTGGAAAATAAATCGTTAAATGCATGATGCTTTCCAGAGCTTGGATTTTGAAATACCTCTGGGGTATGTACGGCCTAGGTTTTATTTTCTGTGAGATCAAAGCAAACAGGCCACAGTTGCTCGGCCATGCTCTGCCTTCAGGAGATGTGTTTTCCGTAACCCATTAGGCAAGAGTAGGGGGCACCGCAGGCAGATATTTTCAAACAGCCGCTGATGACACTCCACAGCCCACAGCCATGGTGACACGGGGACCATCATCCATTTTAACATGCACAAAAAAAGAGAGCATTTTACCCAGTCTGGCCTCACTAGACGAGTTAGTAGAATACTTATGAGGGCACAGCTAGCAGCCTGAGTTCCCACAAGCTCAAAGAAAACTTTTAATGATCACTGTAAGTAAGAGGGTTGGAACTCCCAGGATGTAAAAACCATTAGTTCAGAAATATTGTATTGTGACAGAGATGCCCCCAGCTAAGGGTTCTGCAATAATTGTGCTGTGTGGTCTACTGCTTCAGGAGTGTGACAAATGACATTAAGAGTTGGCAAGAGATCAGGTTGTGTATGAAACCTCTCTATTTGGCACCAAGCTATTGAGAACAATAAGAACATTTTAGGGAATATTTTATGCATGGTGGGTATTTGGCAGGAGCTTCATAATGTGCAACCATACAACATGCAGTTCTTACTTGTACTAGATATGCACAGCTTTGTTTGATTTAGAGGATTAACAGGTAAGGTTTAGGTCTTAGATGGCAGCATATGGTTTGGGAATGAAATCTCATACATACAAGTATGAAAGCATATCGAGTTTTCTAGACATTTGTGTTTGTCAGATAAACATTATAATTTTTACATGAGTATCAGGGGCGTAACACAAAAATCTTGGCTCTCTACATAATCCTTACTTTGTTTTCTTTCTTTTCCTTTTTTATACCTTCAAATGCATTGCTTTGTTATGATTCCTGCATCAATCACAATTAGCCACATTTAAATAATGAACATTTGTGCCATTGAGAGTCTAAATAAACTTCAAGCATGCCTGCAATATTTGCTATATATTTAAAGTTTAGTCTAGTATTGTTTTATAGTCGGGTCCATCGGTAATTGGAAAGTGACACAATTTTCGTATAACCCAATTCCGAAAAAGTTGGGACAGTATGAAAAATACAAACAAACAAACAAACAAAAAGAGACGTGAAAATTCAATTCACCCTGTACTATAGTGAAAACACATTATCACATTTTTTGATGCTTTACTTTGTGAATTAAATTTATTTTTGAAAATATACACTCATTTCAAATCTGATAACTGCAACACACTCCAGAAAAGTTGGGGACAGTCGACTGTTTACCACGGTGTAACATCACCTTTTCTTTTAATAACACTTATTAAGCGTTTGGGACTGAAGATGCCAGTTGGTTATGTTTAGCAAGTGGAATTTTCCCCCATTCATCTATTATGCATTTCTTCATCTGCGCAACTGTGCGGGGCCTTCGTTGCCTTATTTTGCACTTCATAATATGCCACACATTCTCAATCAGAGACAGGCCAAGACTGCAGGCAGGCCATGCTAGCACCCCCACTCTCTGCTTACGCAACCATGCACTTGTAATCCAGGCAGAATGTGGTTTGGCTTTGTCCTGCTCTGGATGGCAGCATGTGTTGCTCCAAAATGTGTACATATCTTTCTGCATTAATGGTGCACTCACAGATGAGCAAGTTACCCATGCCATGGGCACTGACACACCCCATACCATGACAGAAGCTGGCTTTTGGACCTGGCGCTGATAACAGCTTGGATGGTCCTTTTCCTCTTTGGCCCGGAGAACACAACGCCTGTTTTGTCGAAAAACTCTTTGAAATGTTGACTCATTGGACCACAAAACATGATTCCTCTGTGCTACTGTTCATCTCAGATGAGACAGAGCCCAGAGAAGTCAGTGGTGCTTCTGGACAATGTTGATGTATGGCTTCTGCTTTGCACAGTTAACTTGCATCTGTGGATGCAGCAGCGAATGGTGTTGACTAACAAATGTTAACCAAAGTATTCAACTTGTCACAGGCATCAATTTCAAAATAAACATTTATCTTCAAAAAACTATGCAGTTGATTGGGTAAAACATAAAATACCTTGTCTTTATATGTTTTTTGTTTAAATACAAGTTAAAGTAAATACAAGAACAAGTCAAGATGTTTAACAAAAATATTGCATTAGCCATTTAGGAATTACACCCATTTTTTTACAGAGTCTCTCCATTTTCACAGGCTCAAAAGTAATTGGACTAAAACAATTATAAACATAGGGATTATTTCTAACACTTGGATGCAAACTGTTGCAGTCAATGACTGCCTGAAGTCTGGAACCCAAGGACATCACCAAATGCTTTTTCTCCATTGTGATGCCTTGCCAGGTCTTTACTGCAGCTGCCTTCAGTTGCTGCTTGTTTGTGGGTATTTCTGCCTTCTGTTTTACCTTCAGTAAGTGAAAAGCAAGCTCATTTGGATTGAGGTCAGGTGACTGACAGCCATTTAAGAACATTTCATTTCTTTGCCTTAAGAAGCTCTTGGGCTGCTTTCACTGTATGTTTTGGGTCATTATCCATCTGTACTATGAAGCACCGTTCTATATGTTTGGCAGCATTCGACTGAACCTGAGCAGAAAGTATAGCTCTATACACTTTAGAATTCATCCTGCAACTTCTATCAGCAGTCACATCATCACTAAACACCAGTGACCTAGTTCCATTGGCAGCCATATATGCCCATGCCATAACACTTCCTCCACCATGATTGACAGATGATGTACTATGCTTTAGATCATGATTCCTTCTTTTCCTTCTTCATACTTTTCTCTTCCCATCATTCTGGCACAGGTTAATCTTGGTTTCATCTGTCCAAAGAATCTTGTTCCAGATTTGGGCAGGGTTTTTTAGGCTTTCTTATCTGGCCTTTCTATTCTTGAGTGTTACCAGTGGTTCGCATCTCGGGGTAAACCCTCTGTATTTATATTCCTGAAGCGTCTCTTGATTGTAGACTTTGACAATGATACACCTGCCTCCTCCAGAGTGTTCTTGACTTGGCTAGTTGTTGTGAAGGGGTTTTCCTCACCAAGGAAAGAATTCTGCAATCATCCACTTTTGTAGTCTTCTGTGGTCTTCCAGGCCTTTTGGTGTGGCTGAGCTCACCAGTGCATTTCTTCTTTTTAAAGGGTCATGAAACCTCCCTCTTTCAGCTCAAGTCTACCTCTCAATGTTTCTGAAAAATACAGCTTAAATGGGCGTGGATGGCTGTGCGAAGAAGGGAGGGGGAGTGGGTGTGGCAGGGAAAGGCAGGGGAGGAAGAGTGGGGCGAGCCTTCAGAACCCTCACAGTAAAGATGGATAGTGATAAAAAGTTTGCAGTGGCAGCAGTACGCAGGTCTCTGATGAGGCAGAGGACTTCTCTCCTCCTAGGTCCCCAGGGCTAAATAGAGACACACTAGATAGCAGTGCAGGTCCTCTGCCCTATCTATTTTAACCATTAGCCAGTGGTGTGACTATGGAGCAAAACAAAACCGGAGGCAGCACGGATGGGAGAAGTGTCAGAATGGTAGCTAGCTAATAGGCTTCAGCTTTTCATGAACAACAAGGCGCAGGCTCGTCCCGTCAATGCAGACTCTCGTTGCATAGTTTTGCACGTGGTGGCCCGTCGGTGCCCATGGAGCTTTAAATGGCTTAATTAGCTCAAAAGGCAAGTAAAACAGTTATGGTTAAAAATTAGACACATACCTCATTTGAAGAGATGGAAAAGTCCTCAGGACTTAGTACCGCATCATTGTGTAGACGTAAACTGCTTTCATGAGCAAGTCCAAAGTCCACCTTTTTCCAATTCTCATAGTTCTCCAGAGAAAACACACTCTAACTCTTACACCACTGAAACAAACATTTGCGACCCATTTGAGCGCCTCTCTCATCTACTACATCTGTGGGAAAGCACCATGTGCTGTCATGAATAACTAAGAGACAGCATCTTCTCATAGGATAAGAGCACGCAGGCTCATGAATAATTACGAGTCACAGACGCGTCATTGATGTACTATAATATATTGCCACATCACTGCCTGTGACGTGTGACATAACAAGATTTTAAACCCGAAGATGGAAATAGCGGAAAGAAGCTAAAAATTAGCCAGTTTTCTCCTACAATTAAAATTAACGGATGCTAAGATTGTCTTTTATGATGTGTGACATGAACGCCTCTGTTAAAGTCTCAGAAAATGTAGTTTAGTGTTTCATGACGCTTTAAGAATGTACCAAATTGTTGATTTGGCAACTCCTAAAGCTGTCTCTCTGATAGGTCTGTTTTTTGCAGCCTAATGATGGCCTCCTTCACTTGCATTGACAGCTCTTTGGACCACATATTAAAAGTTCCCAAGAACAGCTACTAAATCTAACTTCAACACTTCAATCAACTCCAGACCTTTTATCTCATTAATTTATCATGAAATACAGAGGAAACAGGCCACGCCTGGCCATGAAACTGCTTGTCAGTCACTTGTCCAAGTACTTTTGAGCCTGTGAAAACAGAGGGACTCTGTTGTAATTGTACAAAAATGGTTGTAATTCCTAAATGGTTAATGCAATTTTTTTAAAACCCCTTTAATTAAAGCTGAAAGTATACAATTCAATCACGTCTTGATTGCTTCATTTCAAATCCATTGTGGTGGTGTACAGAGGCAAAATTACAAATACTGTGTATGTAATCATGATTCCATTTACCTAGAAACTTTAAAATTCAGGTTCAAACAAACAAAGGCCCTGTCCTTGCTGTGGACCTGATCAGTTTGACTTTTTCTTGGTGTTATGTTGTTATAGTTGTTTAGAATTTTGAGTGCATCTGTATTTGTGTGCTATTCTATATGTTTGCTCTGTTCATTACATCTGGGTAAACATCAGACAGTAATGAACCAGCAAAAGCAAGAAGCACAATGGTTAATATAAAGCAATTCACATAGGCTTTTACATTAATTTCATACAAAGGCTCCCAATTCAGACCACTGTAAATCCTGTGTCACTCAGCCCACTGTAAACCCTGCAGCAACATAGCTTTAGTGACACATACAGGAAGAGTGAACTTGCTGCTTTGGTTCTCAACTTGTCCCACAGCTTCAAATCTTTTCAGATCCATTCGATAATATTCAGAACAGCTTAGGTGACCTTTAATTAACTGTGACTTGCAACATTGTAACAATTATACCCTGTGCATGCTTCACTAGGTTTCATATACCACAGAGAAGCAGTGTTATAGCTGTTTATAATTGAGTGTGTGGAGACTTTTGAGAAACCTCAGTTATCATTAATTAGAAGTGTTTATTATTCTTTTTAGACCTACATGCTCCTTGCAGCAAACTTGAGAATCCATGATATGCCTCTTGCTTTGTTTCATGTCAGAACAACCTATTCACAGTTTCTGCTCTGAAATATGTTTCTGCACTTTACATAGCACTGCACACACACAAAAACAGAAAGTGTGTGTTTTTCTGTATAGGAGTGTAAAATGGGGTAGATTGTCATGCATCATAAAATTAGACAATGATCCTAAACCTCTACCTCCCCCATACAGAGCCATATTCAGCTACCTTAAAATGTCACACAGTAGAGTTCTGCTCTTTATCTCAGAAAATGTCACATGTTCTCATCAGGCTTCTGTAATCACACAACACACAGCCTCGAGTTAGACTACAGAATTTAACACATTCTGTTTAAAATGCAGTCACTTCTTATTATACACTTATCAATAACACCCACAGTATCATCATATGTTTCTTTGTTACATTACATAGTTGTAATCTTATCTGTCTGTTCCCTTCTATGTTATCTGTTATACATTAACTTCTGCTATTCACAATGCAGTGCACAACATCAGTGATCACTATTCTCTTTAATGCTCTCCAGCTATCTTCTTATTGTACCTATGATCCAATTTCATGCCATGCCATCCCCCACTTCCTGCACATCAGTATCCCCTTACATTTAGTAATGCACCATTCTATAATTACGTAGTCTTTTAAGCTTCCCTGTAACCCTTACATACAATGAGCTTTAACATATTACCGACTGTTGTTCCCTAAGTACATTCCACTTCTACATGTGTTTGGAGAAATTATGTCACCCAGGCCACCTGCAGTATGAAGCAATAAGTACTCAGAGGATACACAAAATTTAAAATACTATTTCAGGTTATAAAACATTTTGTTAGACCACAGTGACTGTGAACAGTTGCCCAAGGAACAATCTTCATCTTCCAAAGTAGCTTTTCATATGTTTTTTTTATGTGTGTCAACAGCCCTTAGTGCCATCCACTCCCTAGGTAAACCATGACAAGCATCCTCTGTCCCTGCACCATATAGTAGCTTATACAGTAAATGCTGGCAGGTGTTCCTGAAAGAAGACATTTTCACCAGTTTACATTTATACTGTTACCCAGAATTAAATGACATCAGTGGGCACACACTATTAATATTTTCTTTCATGTACAATAAAGATATCAAGTTTTAACAAACAAATGTCAAACAGATTCAGAAAAATTACAGTGAAGCAACTGAGCATGGAATTGCCAAAACAATTAAATAAACAAACCAACAAACAAATTAATAAATAAAGTTCACTTTGTTACGAAACGGGAGTAGAGGCAGAAGCAAGTGCAGATCAGTGTCTTTATTTTCGAACAGAAGTCAATAAACAAGAAACGCGGTCTAGACAGGAATAGATAATCTAGGTTTAAACATGGAACTGGATGCGAGGCATGGAACAGAAACCGGACATGAAAACAAGACCGCTGAGCATACTTAACGCATTCACCATTACATTCACTTGTTCAAGGAATACTGCACAACGTGCACAGTAACACGAGGGCTTTAAATAACAAACCTAATCACTCTTGACCATAGACAGCTGGGACCAATAATGACACACCCTCGAACATCAACCAATGCTTAAACAGGAAGAGAACAAAACCAAAACAAAGGCACGTGCCCATAGGAAACAGTTCCTTCCGTAATTTCGTGCATGTGCGCGCTCTGCAGCCGCCCGTGCACGTCGATGCCGCAGCGTCATCTGCCAGCGAGGTCGTGACACATTTATATCCACAATGCTTTTTTGTATTTTTTTATTCTTTGGATACTTTTAAACATGTGACATTTCTAAATAAATAAATAAATGAATGAATAAAAAGAAAGAAAGAAACATTTAGATCTTTATAAAGGACAGAAAAACAAGAAGCAGTAGAAAATATTAATTTAGGTTGTCACCACTCAGTTTGAATAATTACAATTTTGTTATTACATTATTTATGTTCAGCAACGCTCTAGGAACTGTTGTAATAAAGGAAATGTCATCATTCCAATATGAGCACAAATGGCTTAATCAATGCATGCTAGATCTCCCAGTTAATCCATAATGACAATTGAACAAAAGCTCAATAATGTCCCCAATTAGCATTTATGTCACATTCAAATCATTCCTAGGGGTATGCAGAAAAAACTCACTAAACCTCACAGATTACACTGAAAATGATCTAATAAAAGTTAAACTGTATTATGTCTTCATTCATATCATCTGAGCCATTTACGCCTGTCTGTGCAATACAATCAGCAGATCCCAGTGGGTGTGACACTTAAACCTTTTTTATTTATTTATTTATTTTTTGATTTCAGACTAGCCTGATATGAAAACAGCCAGGGGTTTCAGCATGCTTGCCTAAACCATGACATCTGTATTTTGCAGCATTAACAAAGCAAGCTAGTCACCCCCCTTTCCCTTATCCTGTCTAATAACCTAAGTATAGAATAGAATTGAATTGAATTGAACAAATCACAATAAAACAGAACAGAACAGAAAAAATAGAAGAAAACAAAATAGAAGAGAAGAGGAGAGAACAGAAGAGAATGAAAAACACAAAAACAAATCACAGACTGGAATAGAATAGAATAGAATTAAGATATTATTATTTATTGGATGAGATATGTTAATGTGTTAACTCTTCATTTTTAATGTTGCAAATGAACTGTCAATAAAGTGGTGAGTAGAAATATACACTCAATGTGATGTTATAGCGATGTACTCAGCATTATTAGCTTCAGGGAAGATTTCAGTGTGAAGCCACATTTAGCAAGTACGTGTTCATTACACTGATATTATTCATCTGATTACAGAGTGCTTTCTTATGTGCTTTAATCTCTTCTAAACATTCTATTATCAGCTTCTTGCTTCCTACTTTAGTGTTGTACAGTATTAACTAAGGACTTAATCTCTTTAATGATTCATGTAATCTCTATAATTTACCCCTCAATCTTCAAACAAGACTGAAGCCAGCCACAGCAATCGTTCAGGCGAACGGGCCAAATGAAATTTCATTAACCAAACCTTCATTTGTTTGAACTCTAAACACATTATTCACATTTCTTTTCATTCTGTTCAAGAGCTGATGCATTATTTGTCTGCAAGAATCAGATTTGTAATTGTGTTTTAATTAACTCAAGTTAATAATTAACAGCTGCTCTTGCCTGATAGTGTGGAACATTGCAGAGCTCTTATCACTGTAATCTCAGTGAGAGGGCTGTAATTGGAGCTCTCGCATGAAGATCTCCTGTGGTGAATGTGGCCATTCTGCATTCAGCATACCTCCAATCCAATCAGAATAAAACAGCTGGATAGAAACTGATGTTGTAAAAACAACATAGCCCAGCTGTACAGTCTACCAGATTCCTGAAGCAACAAGATTGTACTAAATGCTTTTCTATGACAAATCCAACAAACCACAGGACTCGTTGCCATGAGCTCATTTCTGAGCAAGAACATTTCTGAGTTGATGGCCACTTCTACATAAGCATGGATTCATATGTAACGTACTGATGTAATAATGAAGGCCAAGCTGAAGCCTGGCTGAGGGCTATGGATGTTTTGTTATTCTGTTTGCCAGTATCAAGTCACACAAAACAAATCCGACATGCAGTGGTGGAACAGAAATGAAACAAGGTGGTTTGTGAGAAAAGTGGACTCCTGCAGCACAACATACTTCCCTACTTCAAATGAAATGGGTCCAGGTTGGTATTTAAGTACTGTACTGTATATCATAGCATTGGTGGTGTTGGTGTTGGCTCTTTTCAAAGCTGAAAAATTGATAAAAGTAGTTATTTTTAAAAACATACAATGGGGTCCAAAAGTCTGGAATTTTAAAAAATAATATATAACAACAACAACAACAACAATAATAATAATAATAATAATAATCATTATTATTATTATTATTGTTTGTCACGAAAATTGTTGTATTAAATAGGTAAGAATGCAAAATAGAAGCATTTTCACTAGTGGCCTTAGACATTTGGACCCCACTGTATATAGTGTATCTTTTTAGATTTTTATTGATTCAATTAGGTAGTTGCTAAGCCCTTCATGAGTTGAACCAAGTTGAACCAAGAAAATCTGCAAAAATGTGTAATGCTTCTAAGGACTTCCATGACAATAGCCAATAACTACTGCATGAAAGGTATTTGTAGTCTAAAATAAACTAAATCAGCTACAGTATTACACAAATTACATCTTACATTTAAAAAAAAAACTGGGAGCTGATACAACTATGGTAATTGCCCTGAACTGGCCCAAACTGGCCATTTTAACCATCTTAAGATTAAGTGTTAAAGAGCTGCAGGTTATAATGTCCCTTCCTCTTTACTGTGATATATCACTCACATGTGAAATATGTTAAAAGTGTTTTGTGTATCCTTAGTGTTAATAAAATCATGCTGGTTCTTGAGACTATGTCTGACACATTCAAAATCCAAGAAAGGTTCGATTTTTATATAAATTATATGCACAAATGTTTCCAGACACCATAAGCCAATTTTATTGGTTGCCCCTTACCAGGCTCTTCCACTCTAACAGCTCTTCAACAGGCTTTCCATTAACATCTAGTGGGAAACTCAGTCCTAGGGGCATTAGTGGGGTCAGGGACTAAGATTACATAATTCTAGCTTGCAAATGGTTTAAACTTATCCAAAAGGTGCTTGATAGTGTTGAGGTCAGGGATCTCTGTAAACCAGTCAAGTATTTCCATTCTGCTTTCTACACACTCTCCAAACTATTTCCAGAAAGTAGATAATACACAGTGATCCTGAATGCCATTGTACACTATTGGTCTTAACATAAAAAGAGCCTAGCCTGAACTCTGAAAGCAACCCAAAACCACTATTCCTCCCCAAAACACTTTGTGTAGATGGTATTATGCATTTGAACCAGCTAGTGTTCTCCAGGACCATCCATCAGACTGCCAGTCAGTGAAGAATGACTCATCACTCCACAGAACGTGTTTCCACTGCCTCATAGTCCAATGGCAGTAAGCTTTACACCTCTCCAGCCAACACTTGGCATTGCACATGGTGATATTAGGTGGTTGCAGTGCTCAGCTATGGAAACCCAGGTTGTTTAGCTCACAATGAACTGTTCTTGTGTTGACTTCCAGAGGTATTTTAGCACTTGGTAGTGATCATTTCAATTGAATCCAGATGATTTTTAAGCTCAGCATGCTTAGGGACTCTATGGCCCCATTCTGTCAGTTTGTCTGGTTTGGAACTTCACTGCTGAGTTGTTGTTGCACCTAGTCATGTCCATTTCGCAAGATCACCACTTACTTTTGACATAAGCAAAAAAAAAAAAAAAAAAATGAAACCCTGGTGAACAGACTTGTTGGAATGGAATGGAAGAGCATGCTTAAATTGGTACTGAACTGAATGTCATTAAAGAGGACCTATTATGCCCCTTATTACAAGCAGTAATATAAGTATCAGGTGTCCTCAAAATTTTCTGTGAAGTTTCAGCTCAAAATACCTATGGATCATTTATTACACCATGCTGTAAATGCCCCTTTTGGGTGGAAGCAAAATCACGTTTTCATGTGTGTCTCTTTAAAAGCAAATGAGCTGCTGCTCCTTGCCCCCTTTCTAGAAGAGGACTGTGCCTTTACAGTTGCTGCATCGGATACTACAGCAACAACAATGGCGGGTCAAAGTACACGTTGTTTGTGAGCAGCCAATGAAGACCAGAGGTGTTTTTTTTTGTTTGTTTGTTACAAACCTATGTAGGTTTGTGCAAAAAGTAAGTCTGGAATTACTGACGACTCGTTTCAGGCTATTCAGAATCAGTTCTTTCTTTTGGGAGACAATAACTCTATTTGTCATACACTCTGATTTTTAAAAATTTGCAGACTTTTTACATTCACAAACAGCTATATGTAGATACCTTCCAAAAATGCAGCTGAATAAATGGTGTGCTTGCTACATATTTGGGTAAATTCAATGGAAAACTACATTTCACATAATCCTTTGTTTTAGGGTGAGTTGTAATTTGTTTTCAGTGGAGTAGTCTAAGCCAGTACGTTTCCTGTTTAATTACACTCATAGCCAATCAGAGATCACCTTTGTTTGGGGAGTGGAGCAAAGAGAGGGAGGAGTTGGAAGACAGGTGAAGCGCACTTGGAGGGAATGACACGCGGGAGCAGAGCGGGAAAAGAAAATTGAGTTTTAACGCCGAGGTGACGAAGTTTGTAGACTAAAGTACTGTTACAGTAGTGGCACAAATATCATTTTGTTCAGCTAAGAGTCGTGTGCAACTAGAAGTTGGTAACTTTGTGAACCGTAGGTTTAAGTGAAGTGCAGCTAGGTTATCTGCATTTGTTGTTTTGCACTAGCTTGAAAAGGGCTAAGTATAAACTGTAACCCATGGACGTTTAAACTAATGTCGTTGTTTTGAGAGATGGAGAGCTGTAACCGCCAGCTGCAATTTTCACCGTGGAACTGAAGGGACAAGGACTGTGGAGAACTGTGCTAAGTAGCACGGTAACTACGCCTGTGTAAGATGGGACTCTACCGCCAAACCTGCATCGCTGAATCGACTATTGCCTGCTGGAACCTCGCTTGCAGCGGATTCATTCACTCAGCTCGTTGTTTCCAATTCAGCTAATTCTTCTCTTTGAGAGGCGTGAGTAATGGAGAGTTTTAAGTAGCAGTTCATTAAAGGAGCCAAGGAGTGTTTTTTTTTTTGTATGTGCACCAACTCACGGGCCCCAACGGGGATGAAAAAAAAAACAGAAATGCAAGTGCTTGGTAAAGTTTTGAACATTACAAAAAAAGGAATGAAGTTGTTAAATCCAAAACTATATTGTTCATTGTGTTAAGCTAAAACCATCTGAGGCAGTGGTTAACTCTGGTATGTTCTTTTGTGAGGAAGAAATGAGTATTTGAGTTTACTTGTATAAATTTGTCTACTATACATTCATACTGTTTGAGTTTTTGAGACTAAAGCATAAGGGGATTTCTTAAGAAAACATAAAAAAGAGGAAAGATTTGAATACAGCACAGAAAAAAACAGAATATAGAAAAATAAATTTATTTTTGTTATACATATTACTTGGCTGCTTTGAACTTTTCCATTTTAATAAGGTTTGAATATATTTGACATACTTGATATTTGTTTCTGGGGAATACCCATTTAGCTCATAGTGTGTGAGTGAGGTAATTCTTCAGTGGAGGCACCGCGCTGTTATTTCTTGATTAAATAATTTCTATACATTTATGCCTGTGATGATATCATATACTGGTACATAGAGCTTAGCCAATTCACCATCAACTGCTAAGTACTCAGGATCCTGTTAATTAAAACCTTTTAAAGTAGTAACCTTATCTAATATTACACTTCCAGCACCAGGAAGGGGTTACATATATAACACACTACATGAAAGGTAATATCTGAAAAAGCATAATAGGGGCACTTTAAGAGGAAAAAACCCGAAGGTTTTTCGAAACTGATAGAGGATGGACACCAAACTTGGAAGACAATACATGAATAAAGTGTGCCTGTTCAACTGTTTTTTTTTTTTTTTGTATTGTTCAACTATTTACTAACATTAAAAAAGAGAGAGTAGGGTAGCTAAAAAGTGAAATACTTAGCACATTAGCATAATGTGCAGAGATGCCATATTTAATGCTATGCAATTCAGTTTAGAAAAACAACTTGCTACGTTTGGTAGGTTGTAAGAGGTCACATGGGTTAGTTATGTAATATTAAGACTGCAAAGTGCACTAAGTTTAGACTTACAGGCACAGAACAGTGATTGTTTTTCGCGGCATATTCTAGCTTGTTAGGAAGTGACAAGTCATCCATGATACAGCAGCCCTGGAGCAGAGAGGGTTAAGGGCCTTGCTTACTGAAGCTTGGCAATGCTGGAATATGAACTCATGACCTTCTGATTAGTAGGCTATATCTTTAAACAATGAACCTTAATTACTGTACCAGCACTAATGACCATTCAAACTCCCTACCCACAACAATGCAAATGTCCATGTTGTCTGCATAAAATCATACAGAACCTGGTGTTTGGTTAGTAGCAAATGTTTTTAATATGTCGGTGCTATCCATATCACTGCACATATATATATGGTTTAACAGTTTAGCTTGATTTCGTAATGAGCTGAGTCAGGTGTGTTGGAACAGGGCACACACCTGTAATGATTTGTGCTAAATATAATCTCAGGTTTCTGTAGTTAATCTGTGGGCAATTACTGCATAAATGTAATGCATACTGCTACTACGTTCAACAAATGAGAACAAAAAGGCAAGAGGATATTTTCCTAAGAAAGGTTCTATGACCGAGGATTGGCATATGATATTTTGGTGGTGGATCCATGTCTATAGGATTGAAAAGGAGAATAGCTGAGGGAAAAATAGAAGCTGCATCCCAATAAACATCACATTTGATATGGAGTATTAGAGCTTGCGAATAACCTTCTACAAATAGGCCAGCTTTAATCTTAATCTTTTATGAGATGTCAAGCTCCTCAGGGCAAAGAGTAGTTTTTTTTTGCCGTCACTCTAGTGTGAAATAAGAAAGTGTAATGCCTTGGCTAGAAAATCATCTCTGATTCGCATTGAATGTGCTGAGAAAAGTCTCTACAAAATAAATCTTCTGTCACGAGCAGAAAGCCATCTGTGCCAGCAGAGGCTTCAAATGAAACAGCAGTGTGCTCAAGGAAACATTTCTCCGGTACAGAGCATATGCATTCTGTAATGAACTTTGCAATGGATAACCATTTCACCATGCTAATCAATTTCAGACATGGATTCACCCAAAGGAATTAGATAGCCTCTGTTTTACATATTATAATTCTGTTGTCTCCTTTTTCAGTTGGTCACTCATGACTGTGTGACACCTGGCTGTGCTGCTCTGTGGCAGAGATAGCCTCAGTTATTCCACTCAGGTTTCTGAGGACATCTTAACTTGCTGCATTCATGAGCACACAAAGAGGAAGCTCATCAGTCTCTATAATGTGCATTTGAATTTTAGGTCCTCGCTGCCAAAATCTTTAGACTCCATCTGATCAATGTGCAATCTGATGGCATGCTGCACAGCATACAAATGCTCGGGAAATGCACAGGAAGATTTCTCTGATTTTAGTGAGAGATGATCGCACGTGCTGTGGATGTGTAGTTTGATAGTTGTGCTAAAATTGCTGTCAGTGCTTCAGGCAAAACTCTTTTGTCCTGTGCATCTGATGCAGGCCTTCCTGTGATGGGTGGAGAAAGGGAGAGAGGATGAACATTATATCAGAGTTCAGCTGCAGTCAGTGCACTGGTCCGTGGAATCTGCTGTCCTTGCAACCACAGGCCAATTAATCTCAGCTTTGTTCCAAGAGAAAGCAGGATAGTGTGGGAGGGATGAATTTCATAAGTTTGTCTATACTGCTCTCTGATCTCCTAAGGACAAGCTGAGGTCTGATGCCATTGCCATTATCCATTTACTTCAGCCTTCAACATTAGCCAGAGGAGCAGATAATTATTCACTGTATAGAATAACGTCAGCCTGATAATGAAAAAGGCTATGATGTTATGCATGATACATATTCTAAATGTGGCTGTTTGAAGGTCATTTCTGTTCTACTTACATTTAAGTGCAGTGTATCACCCTTGCTATATTCTAGTAAAAATCAGGGCCCCAGACTTTTGTATATAAGTAAATAAAAGCAGGTGGCATTTGTGTAGCTTCACTGTACTGAAAAGTCAACTATTTCCTCTGTATCACTAATTATATTAATTATATAAGTGAAAGAGGTACAAGGACTCGAAATAGGTTTTGCATTAGCAGGCTGATCATGCTGCAAATTTGGACCTTTACTTTTACATTGAAGCACAGGATTCAGCAAGAACCAGCATCCCTTTTTAAAGCATTTGCCAGTATTCTCAGACAGAATATAAAATTCTCATGATCACTTAAATGCAGCAGGGGGGCCATGATACCTTACAAACAGATACTGTATTAATCCTCACCCAGATGTTAATTCAAAACATTGGAAAGTTTACAATTCAATAAGACCTAAATGCTGTTATTTCACTCTTGATTCTACTGTGTTATGCATTAATTTATAATCTGCCTGGTGCTACAGAGTATGGCTGTTATTAATCAAGCAGTTAATAGCATCCAAATAGCATCATTTCTAATCAGAAGACAAAGAACCGAGGAGGAAGTGAACACTGTCATTGCAACAGCCTCAGAAAGGAATGGGAAAAATCGCTGCATAAAAAGAAATACACTTACAACATTCCAGCCAATATTAAGTCCAGAAATGCTGTCTAAAACATGTCACTAATTTGTTAAAACGTGCTTAATGCTTAAAACAAGCACATTAATTTTTTTCCTACCAGGATAAATTTGCTAACTGTGGCAAAACTGTGCTAAAGCACTTGTGCTCTACCTCTGCTTAACTGCAATTGCTCAGCTGATGAAGTACATTGGGCTTCAGTGCTCTTTGACAAAGTCATTTGATGAAGACAGATGGTGGAGCAGTCTGCCAGCCGGCCTGCTGAAATTCCATTAAAACCTCTTGTTCCCAAGCAATGTGTTATGATATATGGGAGTACTGGTCTTAAGGAAATCACACCCAGGACTGCCCTTGAACCTCAGCATTTGGGCCTAATTTCAGTCGCACTGTTCTTCAATTCTGTAAGATGCCACGAAGCCCAAACTTTTCACTGATGCTTCAAAGAACTGACCACAGTGAGAAAAGAACTGACATGTTAACACCCATAGAAGGTGTTCTGTCTCATTACAATTACTTTGAGAATTTGTTGTCATAGCAATAGTTAAACAGTTGGAACTACATTACACTGATAAACACTGAGCAGATGTTCAAAGGTTATTCAAATATTCACAAATTATTAGTTTTCTTGTGTTTATAACCCATATTATCTATACACATATAAATAGATATGTTTTCTCCATATTTGCAGCAATATTCAAGGTGAATTGTTTCGTGAAGATACTACCAGAACTGTCTCTCCTTAAGTTCACAGTACAAGGAATGGAAAGGTCATGCTTACATAAACACTATAATGATTTCTTTACTGCTTACTTGCAGCTACTTTGAATTCATGATTGCTTTTCAATATTTGCATCTAGGAATTGCCTCAAGGGTCCTCTGCAAATATTTACTAAGCTTTTTTTTCACTTTCTCAGTGCTTGAAATGGATACAGGCTGACCTTAACAAGAGGATGTAATAATGTTTTACAAAGTGTAAATATAATCTTCATATTAATATTTTATCTGTTTAACCTAGAGCTGGAGGCACTTCCTTGCTTATATTTGATTGTTTAAACAGAGTGTGAAAGTTCTACAACCCCTGCTAAAAATTATGGAATCAACACACTTAGAGGATGTTCACCTGGGTTTTTTTTTTTTTTTTTAACTTCGTAGCAAGTAAACAAATCACAGATATGACACAAAACAATTTTTGCTTAATAGCTGAACACTCTGGCTAAGTGAAACATACCTCAAACAAATTTAATTAAATTGCTTTAATTAAGGCCATATTTTTTTCCAAATCAAGTAGAGGAAAAAATTATGGAATCATCAACAACAACAAAAAATCACAATTAGTACTTTGTTGCTTCTCCTCGGGCTTTTATGATGGCCTGAATTCTTTGAGGCATGGACTTCATTAATGAAAAACAATAGTCTACATCAAGCTGGTTCCAACTTTCTTGAATTCAGTTGACAGATCAGCTTTACAGGATGAAGCCTTGTCATGGACTATTTTTTTTTTATTTATTTCCACCATAAATTTTCAGTCGGATTGAGATCTGAACTGTTTGCTGGCCATGTCATTGAGTTGATCTGCCTTTCCTGAAGAAAACCTTTAACACTTTTTGCTCTGTAGTAAGGTGCATTATCATCCTGAAAAATTACTTCATCATCACCAAGGGCCGGTTCTAGACATTTGGAGGCCCTAGGCAAAATTTATATTGGAGGCCCCCGTCCTATGACAACATGTTTTTTCCAATTACTGTAAAATGTTACTTTAACTTCAGTAAACTTTTGTGAAGTCAGTTTATTATAATTTAATTAGAAATTACTTATAAAGCCACACTGACTAAAAATTTTAAGGCATCCAGGATTTTTTTTTTCTTTTTTTGCAGTAATTTGTTCAATAATTTATTTACAGTAACACACCCACCCTCTATTTGGGATAATGAACAGTTTTGCCTACTTTGTAAGGTCAAATTGTAAAACATACAAGACAATATAATTACAGATGAACACTTGTTGGACACCACTTTAGTAAATGAACTTCAGTGCCTTTATCATTTTTTTCCAAGCTGGGTATGGACAGGATTGCCCCCTACTATTGAACCAATATAGACTATAAATATAGTTATATTATGTGTTGTAGTGCAATACCTTAAATATGCACTATATACACAAATCAACTGCTAGTGGAAGTGAAAGCAATAAACAACTAAGCAGAAAGAATAGTTAATTTCTTCATAAAATTGTGTGCTTATTTTTCAATAAATATAACAGTATTTATGATCTGAAAACTAAAATGAAGTACTACAGTAGAGCAGTAATGTAAACATCAGCAGAATTTAGAATACATACAGACAGTTGATGTACTTGTTTTGACACATTAAAAAATGCTCTAGTGTGTTTGCTCTTTGACTTTGAATACAAACTTCTTTACTTTTATTTTAGTATTTTGCAAGTCAGCTCCCGATGCGATGTCATTGTATACACAAATTCAAAGCAACAGTCTCAATGCGTCAATGGTGCTCGCCCTCTTTTGAACTCAGAATAAACCTGCAAATGATCTATCCCAACATGACGCTGATCGACAGAACAATTTTTTTTTAGAATACATTACAATCACTCCAATATGGATGGTGACAACTTACATACCTGCATCATGAGCTGCACTGTCTTTGCATGCCTGTGTAGCCTTTCGCCTAGCAGCCTACAAAGGATGTGTTTATTTCTCTGCCATAATAAGTCACTGGTTAAAGTCAGTCAGCTGCAGAAAAGTTTCATTTTTTCATTCCGTTTATTGTACCCTATCTCTTGATAAATTCAGAGGGTGGGACCCACTTTGAAATGGTGACATTAATTGGTTTCACTACTGGTGAGTGACAATTCAGCTATATCCAATGGACAAAGAGCCTAGTCTTTTGCTGTCTGGCTTGGTTGGTGGACCAGCGTATAGGGATGTTACGGTTATGGAGGCCCCGCCTCCAAGCCAGAGGACCTAGGCAATTGCCCACTCTGCCTATGTCAGATGGCAGCCCTGTCATCACCTACTGTCTATCGATGGAATGACAAAAGTGTCCAAAATTTCAACGTACACCTGTGCATTGACTGTTGAGGTCTCCCTGGTCCTTTGCCTGACAGGCAACCCCATATCAAAAATTAGTGGGGAAATTTGATTGTTTTCAGGCAGTCATGTTTCATTAGGATGACTCCAGACAAATGTCCCAGCATCATCTCCTTGGCCAGTGCAGATTCATGATTCATCACTGAATATCACTTTCACCTCTTTAGCCCACTGTAACCTTGCTCCCTTTAAAAGGGAATTCAACATTGCATGAGCTTCATGCTGTGGGAAGCGCCCTTGCACGTAACCAGTATCTGAAGCGTATGTGAAATCATGCCTCGTGCTCTTCTCGGTCGAAGTGAGTTGTGTTTCAGAGCCTTGCGGCAGCAGCAGTAAAGTCACCTCAAGTCATGGGGATCTTGTATAGATCTGGAAGAGGAACCGCTGCTCTATCTCTTGCTCTGTCTTCCGGGTCCGGCTCTCCGCTGGATTTTGGAGCTTGCTTCGTGGCTCCTCCTTCCATTATGGAAAGCCAAAACACCCTCTTTGACACTGAGGAGCCAGAGGGGGGAGCCATAGCACCAAAAATGGAGAGCAGCTCTCAAGCATATAAAGAGCTGCTTGAAGTGATTAAGTTTTTCTATTGCCCTAGTAATCTAGACTGGCCCAGGGAAGAGGAAGTGGCTTGTAGCAGTCTGGACGAGTCCTTTCCCCCCAGTATAAATAAATGAAAATTTTATGCTTTCCCTCCAACAGAATGTGGAAGAGTTCATGTCACTGAAAGACAATCTAGCCACATGGAAAGAAAAATGTGTCTCCATGGGTTCTGTCCACCATAGAAAAAGGTTACTGGGTCCAGTTCAGAGCTCAACCGCCCCCCCCCAGTTCAGAGTTGTGCTCACCACAGTAGTCAGCACAGAGCAAAGCCCAACATTAGCACAGGAAGTAAGATTCCTCTTGGACAAAGGGGCCATAGAACATGTACCCCATTCCCTAAGGGAGGGAGGTTTTTACAGCCATTATTTCCTGGTCCACAAAAAATATGGGAGTATTTTAGATCTGTGCCATCTAAACTGTACTCTTCGGACATACAGATTCAAGATGCTGATGCTCAAACTTATCGTTCCACAGATCCAGTTCACGTTTAGAGGCAACGCGTACCAATGTCGGGTTCTTCCCTTCGGTCTACCTTTATCCCCTCAGATTCAGTTCAAGGACTGGTTTATGATGATAGATCTAAAAGATGCATATTTCCACATAGAAATATGGCCAGTCACAGGAAGCTCCTGAGGTTCACATTTATAGGCAACGCATACCAATATCGGGTTCTTCCCTATGGTCTACCTTTATCCCCTCGCACCTTCACAAAGTGCATGGATGTTGCTCATGCTCCCTTCTGACTCCAGGGCATCCGTGTACTAAACTACCTGGATGACTAGTTAATTCTAGCGCAATCCAGGGAACTGGCAATTCAACATCGAGATGCTGTTCTCACCCACATGAGGAGCTTGGGGCTCAGGTTGAACCTCAAGAAAAGTATGCTTTCTCCAGTGCAGAGGACAACTTTTCTAGGGGTTATATGGGATTCAGCTATGATGAGGGCATTACTATCCCTAACATGCGTAGGGTCAATCCTATCAACATTGAGCAAGATAAAGCTGGGTCTGGGCATACCCTCCAGTCACTATGAGAGACTGTTGGGGATTATGTCACCAGCAGCCAACATCAGACCATTGGGCCTATTGCAAATGAGACCATTTCAGTGGTGGCTGAGAATAATCAGTGTCAAATGGCGATGCGTATCTGAAAATTTGGAGGTGTCCCTGGTTTCTAGCCTCGGGTCATACGCTCGGGGCGTCTCCGTGTAGCAAGAGGGTAATGACAGATGCCTCCCTCACAGGCTGGGCACGGTCTTAAACAGCTGTCCAAATCACGGTCTCTGGAGCGACCCTCATCTTGAGTGGCATATAAATTGCCTAGAAATGCCGCCCATATTTCTAGTATTGAAATTCTTTCTTCCTCAACTGAGAGGTCACCAAGTGTTAGTTGTGACAGACAACAAAGTGGTAGTCTCATATATGAACCACCAGGGAGGATTACATTCATGCCCCCTGTTCAGGCAGGCACAACTAATTCTTCTCTGGGTGGAGGGAAAGAATTTTTTGTCAGTGAGTGCAACGTACATTTCAGGCAACTGGAATTTGGGGGCAGACATCCTGTCGAGGCTGGGGATGAGGCCCGGGTTTTGGAGGCCTATAAATAGGCATGATTTCACACAAGCTTCAGATACCTGTCCCAAACTGAGGGTTGAGACGGCTGCAGGTGCAGAATTTAAGGTTTTAATAAATAAGCAAACGAAATACAAAAGACACTATGACTATGATACAAAACACTGTGGCAAAGACAAAACATAAACTAAAGAACATTAATACGGCTACAGAGACAAAGGCAGAGAAAGACTAATGTGAGACAAAGAAAGCAGTGCAAACTGTGGCATATATACACGAGTGCTCATTAACAAGAAAGTGATTCAGGTGCAGGTGGTCATGTGCCTGATGAGTAAGGTGCAGTGGCTGCTGGGAACTGAAGTCCAGAGTTCCTTCTCTGATACATGACAATACCGGTCACACGCACGGGTGCTTCCAACAGCGTGAAGCTCATGTACCGTTTTGTTCCCTTCTCAGGGAATAGGGTTACATGCGTAACCCAGATGTTTTCTTCTGTTTAGGTGTTAGTGCTGGTTTTCATTTAGCTTTTCCATATGTAAATCCCATTTCATTCAGCCGATTTCTTACAGTTCTATCACAAACACTGACTCCTGTTTCCACCCATTTGTTTTTCATTTGTTTTGTTGTGCATTTTCTATTTTCAAGGCATGTTGCTTTGAGATTTATTTAAATAATGTGCAGCCAGATAACCAAAATCGTGATAAAAAGAACCAGAACAAGAACAGAGAATACTACATAAAAACGTCCAGACAATAAATGGGACTGTGGAATGCACAAAGACACATGAACATGAACACGACAGTGTGCTGGGGCTGATGTAGTTCAATGGCAATTTAGGCATAACCATGACACCAGTCAGCTGTGTCTAAAATTTGATGCAAGTATAAAGGTTTTGAAAGAAAACATACAGGTAAAATCTGCACTTGCATCTACCTTCACTTGCGTTTTCATCCTGATAACATGACAGAAAGCTTGACTGAATTATGGCTGCAACAGATTTTTTTTTGCCACTCTGGAAGCCCTCCTAGAGTGGAACCGCCTGTAGTGGGAGCAACGGGGAAGAGAAATAGACGCTATGCGCCCCCTCAAGAATTTTTTTTTGCAGAGAGAGCCACTGACCCAACATAAACCATCTCCCATCCACCCTGCCCCACTGTGGGCATCACTCTGCCTCCCTGCTCAGCTGAGGATGTTGCTCTGCCTCCCTGCTATGTTGAGGACATCGCTCTGCCTTCCTGCTCAGTTGAGGATGTCATTCTGCCTCCGTGCTGCACTGAAGGTGTTCCCTTGCCTCTCTGCCCAACAGAGGACACCATTACAGATCTCAGCCTCACTATGGGCATCACTCCATCTCCCTCTTCCACCTTGGACATCACTCCACCACCCAGCTTCACTTCGGACATTGTTCTGCCTTCCTACTCTGTGGGGATGTCTCTCAGCATCTTTGCTCTGCTGAGGACATCTCTCTGCCTTCTTGCTTCGTTGTGTGCATCGATCCCCCCTCTTGCCATGCAGAGGACATCACTGCCCCCTCTTGCTTTGTGGGGAATCTCACTCCCCCCTCTGGCTCCACAGAGAACATCGCTCCCCCCTCTGGCTTTATGGAGAACGTTGCTCCCTCTTCTGGCTTCGTCTTGGTCTTTATTCCCCCAGTTGCTCCACACTCGTGAACCGCCTTGGATGTTGTGCCACCCCTAGGCTGTGCGGAGGAGATCACTCCACCTTATTGCCTGGTGAGGGGCACCGCGTCTTCTGCCAGCTCCATGAGGGATGGTGGTCCTAAGAACTCCTTTCCATTGTTTCAATTAAAAACACTCTTGTTGGGGCCATGTTTCCTTTCAAAAAGTCCAAGGTTAAGGTCTGTAAGCACTCTTGTAACTGAAGACTAATTTGCATTTTTAGACTTGTACTGGTATTTGTTTTAGAAGTGCAAATTATAAGGTGATTCCATCATTTTTTCCTCAACATTGAGTCATATGCCATTAATTAAAATAATTTCATTTAATAGGTAATTGGTATGTTTCACAAAGCCAGAATGTTCAGCAATTAAACAGCTATTAAAAAGCTATTGTTTTGTGTCATAGATGTGATTTGTTTATTTGCTGCTAATTTAAAAACTGGGTGAACATCCTCTAAGTGTGGTGATTCCATAATTTTTGTCATGGGTTTTATTTGAGTATAATTCGTGTAAAAAGAAGAGACATGATCTTTTGTTTAAAAAATCTAACAATTGCATGGATATCAAACAATTGTAAACAAAAAACAGGTTTGTTAAAAATATCTTTGTTAAAAATAGGTGTGCCACAATTATTGGCACCCTTTTAGTCACTACTTTGTGCTACCTCCCTAATGCCTGATGAGGTTGGAGAATACATGGCAAGAGATATGAGACCATTCCTCCATACAGAATCTCTCCAGATCCTTCAAATTTTGAGGTCCATGCTGGTGGACTCGTCTCTTCAGTTCACCCCATAGGTTTTCTATGGGTTTCAAGTCAGGGGAGTGGGATGGCCATGGCATGACCTTGATTTTGTGTTCAGTAAGCCATTTTTGTATGTTTTGGATCATTGTCCTGCTGGAAGATACAACCATGGCCCATTTTAAGCTTTCTGACATAGGCAGTCAGGTTTTCATTTAATATATGTTGATATTTGATAGAGTCCATGATGCCATGTATCATAACAAAATGCCCAGGTCCTCTAGCAGAAGAACAGCCCCAAAACATTAAAGAGTCACCACCATATTTAACCGAGGGCATGAGGTACTTTTCCATATGGCTACCTTTCTGTGTGCACCAAAACCACCTCTGGTGTTTATTGCCAAAAAGCTCTATTTTGGATTCATCTGACCATAGAACCCAATGCCATTTGAAATTTCAGTAGTGTCTGACAAACTAAAGATGCTTAAGTTTGTTTTTGGATGAGAGTAGAAGCTTTCTTCTTGAAATGATTCCAAACAACTTGTGGTGATGTAGATGACTTTAAATTTGTAGCTTTCTGACTCCAAAATGCAAATAACTTCTGCAATTCTCCAGCTGTGATTCTTGGAGATTTTTTGGCCACTCAAACCATCCTCTTCACAGTGCGTTGAGACAATATAGACACACGTCCAATTCCAGGTTGATTCATAATATTTCCAGTTGAAAGAGGAAGTCATGGTTGAACAATTTCCTGTTCCTAGTCACCCAGGTGTACTAAAAAAGAATTTAAATATCAATGGGAATATACTTCATATATGTTTTTCTCATATGAATTCATAGGGATGCCAATAATTGTGGCACACCTATATTTAAACCTATATTAAATTGTTTGATATCCATGAGAGCCGAGTATTTTTGTGAATTTTTTAAACAAAATATCAAAAGGTCAAACAACAAAGACATTTTTTCACAGCCTTCTTTGCTCATTTTTACCAAGGGTGCCAATATTAGTGGAGGGCACCGTAGCCAGATATACTACAAATTACAATATACATGCTATATTTTGCAGTGGGGTCACAAAATTTGCCAATTCCTACTACCTTCACTTTGCTAGCACGTGCTTCCTTCGAGACACATGAAGCCAGCCAAACAGATCTTTTCCTAATGAATCTGCTGCTCATGCTGCATCATGGGGCTTCATAACATATTCCGCTATCTGCCCTCTTACACATGAGCTCATAGACACCTATGATTGGCTAGCATTGCTGTGATTGACAGAGGACATGGAGTATTGCCATCCCTCCCACCCAGTGAGCGTGGCCAATTTTTCTCTCTAGACTGCCAGCCATGGATGGCTGTGGTATTATTGGGATATGAACTCGCAATTTCCCAACAATAAGGCAAGCACTTTTCCATTGAAATCATGGAAATATCATGTTCCTTTCAATCATTTCACAACATTTTGTAGGCTATTTCATCTTAGCTACATCTCAAGAAAAAAAAAGCTCTGTAGTAGCTTTGCAGAAGTCTAAAGAATATATTTATTTGTTTCACAGTTGTGCAAAATGGGTTAGACATTAAATTATGTTGGATTTTATATCCATTCCTGTGGCATGGTTGGAGGAATAGGGTGTGGTGTCTCTCCTGATTCTTGCTACATTTACATTTACATTTGCTAGGTTGTGATGTGACAATTGTAGGTAAGTGGTAAATAGTGTGGCATTCATCTGTTCATCTGTCATGGTTCTTATTGTATTTTGGAGCTGCGGAGGACCGCACAAGGCCTGTGGCTGAGTAAGCAGACAGAGGGAGAAGATGGAGGAGAGGTGTATTCTTTATGACACATACAGCAAAAGGGAGGAGATAAAGTTGCCACCCATTGTTTTTTCTCTAATTAAAATGTTTACTTCTCTGTAGGATGTCGCTTTTTCACAGAGCAGACAAGTGCAGCTGTTAACAATGATGGTGCAAGTGTTTACATTCAAATAATCTCAAAGCTGTATAATAAATGATGTTTGCTCATCTGAAAAGAAAAAAAAGAAAAAAAAGAAGGAAGTAGGGGCTAAGGAAAAGGGCATATAATTAAGATGCATTACAGAACGCTCTTTGTATTGTACATATCTTTTTTTTTACAGGTGCTTCTAACCTACACAAGGCATTTTACAGGTCCTCTCTTTTGTGATTCTCCCAGAAAAAAATCAGGGGAAAACTCTCTAAACCCCTGTCCACATGTTAGTTCTTCAATCATTTAGATCAACTGTAAGTATCATACAACCCCAATTCTGAAAAGTTGGGACAGTATGGAAAATGCTAATATAAAGAGGAGTGATTTGTAAATATACTTTGACTTGTATTTAAACAAAAAAACTTTTCAAGACAAGGTTTTTTATGCTTGACCTAATCGTCTGCATAGTTTTTTTTTTTTGAAGATAAACGTTTATTTTGAAATTGATGTATGCAACACTTTCCAAAAAAGTTGGGACAGGGACAATTTAGGACTAATAGTGATGTGACAAGTTGAAATAAAAAGGTGATGTGAAACAGGTGAGGCAATCATCTAATCATAGTATATAAGGACCCTCCAAAAAAGGCCTAGTCCTTCAAGAGCATGGATGGATCTGCCAACAGATGCATCAGTGAATAATCCAACACACTGGAACAACATTAAAAACCATCATGAGTCTGTAATGGATATCCTGACACGGGCTCAGGAATACTTTGGTAAACCTTTGTCAGTCAACACCATTCACCACTGCATCCATAGATGCAAGTTAAGGCAAAGCAGAAGCCATACATCAACACTGTCCTGAAGCACCAATGACTTCTCGGAGCTCTGTCTTATCTGAGATGGAAATTGGTTTTTGTGGTCTGACAAGTCAACATTTCCAATAGTTTTTGTACAAAATAGCCATCATGTTCTCTGGGCCAAAGAGGAAAAGGACCATCCAAGCTGTTATCAGCGTCAGATCCAAAATCCAGCGTCTGTCATGGTATGGGGGTGTGTCAGTGCTCATGGCATGGGTAATTGCACATCTGTGAGGGCACCATTAATGGAGAAAGATATGTACACATTTTGGAGCAACACATGCTGCCATCCAGAGCAGGACAAAGCCAAACCACATTCTGTCCGGATTACAAGTGCATGGTTGTGTAAGCAGAGAGTGCGGGTGCTAGCATGGCCTGCCTGCAGTCCTGACCTGTCTCCAATTGAGAATGTGTGGTGCATTATGAAGCACATAATAAGACAACAAAGGTTGCACAGCTGAAGAAATGCATAATGGATGAATGGGGGAAAATTCCGCTTGCTAAACTTAACCAACTGTTATCGTCAACGCCCAACCGCTTAATAAGTGTTATTAAAAGAAAAGCTGATGTTACACAGTGGTAAACAGTCGACTGTCCCAACTTTTTTGGAGTGTGTTGCAGTCATCAGGTTTGAAATGAGTATATATTTTCAAAAATAAATTAATTCATAAAGTCCATCCATCCATCTTCTACCGCTTACTCCTTCTTCAGGGTCACGGGGGAACCTGGAGCCTATCCCAGGGAACATCGAGCACAGGGCAGGGTACACCCTGGACAGGGTGCCAGTCCATCGCAGGGCACAATCACATACACACTCACACACCCATCCATACACTACGGACACTTTAGACACGCCAGTCAGCCTACCATGCATGTCTTTGGCCTCAGGGAGGAAACCGGAGTACCCGGAGAAAACCCCCGCAGCACGGGGAGAACATGCAAACTCCGCACACATGGCCCCGGCGGGAATCGAACCCCAGACCCTAATGTGTTAATAATGTGTTTTCAATATGGGACAGGGTGAACTGAATTTTCAAATAACTCTTTTTGTTAGTTTTTTTTGCATTTTCCATATTGTCCCAACTTTTTCAGAATTAGGGTTGTAGATACATCTGTCTAAAAAGTAGATAAATAAATTTATAAAGCTCATTTTACCTCACCGGAATTCATTAAACAGCTCTCCAACACTATAGAGAATTTCTGTAATTTCTGCAATTACTGCTGTAATCAAATAAATATGGTATTTTTAACGTGTTTTGCAGCTGAATATTTTCAGAAAATATTTACAGTAATGCTATATACTGTATGAAAGTTATAAAACATATTAAACTTAATTGTATACTGTAGCTAAAGTAAAACTCCTGTGAAAATTTTTTTAATAACACTAAACTAGGTCATTTTTCAAACTTCCATTTCTTCCATTTCTTCCATTAAATTTTCATTGTAGATTAAATAAACTTTTTTTGTTAGGACTCTTCTAATATATATATATATTGACAATAAACAATAAAAGTGTGTTCTTTACAGTACAACAACTCTACCAATATGTAGTCCAGTTAATATGTTAATCTGTTTTGCACTCTGCTTAAAAATACAGTGCCAATACAATGCAAAAAATGTGCCAACAGTAAACAACCATTACAGTATGAATGCTTTATAGATTAACTACAGTAACTACCTGGCAGAAAAATTAACTACCTGCCTGTAAATTTACATGGAATTATTTTGTACCTGTGAGAATGTGCAGGGTTTTAAGAAATTTTGAATTTCTTTCCCATTATTTCTTCCATCATTCTCATAATGTTACACCTAAACAGAATAATGTATCCTAAACTCCCATAAATACACCATTCTCTCTAATTTGCCTTTATTGGACAGCTGTATTCCCTGATTTCACCACTTCATTTAGAAGCTCCATTCAGACTGCAATGGAATTCCATTTGTGCACTATGACATTAGTATAGCTGTCATCTCTCATCCAGTCCTTAATCAAGACAAATTACACTTTGGAGACTGGAAAGCCCCTGGCAAAATTTGCCTTTATCTATACTGGGAATGAGATCTAAATTCAATTCAATTCTGTCAGAACACCACAAGCTCCTCAATATGAAATGAAGAACATGGGAAAATAACATTTTTTGATTTGATAGAATAAATAAGCTGTGTATATGATGTAGCTCAGGAATTGCAACTGTTGCATGGAAGAAAATTTCAGTGAAGGAGCAAAAAAAAAAAAAATTATTTGAAGTGGTAATGATAATTTTACTACTTGACTGAAAAATCTCCCAAACAACAGTGCCATTATTGGACTTCTGTGATATTTCAGCCTGATGGTAGTTGTATACTTCATCATTTAATAGTCAAAGCTTCACACAGAACGTCTTTATGCATTCTTCTCTTTAGAAATGTTGTTATGCCATCATAAATCCATCAGTTATGATCAGTTTGCATTCCTAAAATTATCATCCTTTTCCAAAAAGCTTTGCTTCTCCAATTTGGCCAATATTTTTAACACAGTCTGAAAACACTGACTCCATGTGCGCTAATATATAATTCAAGACCAATATGAAATTCTTTAAAAAGTCTTGTCATTTCAAAAGTCATGTAATGCCTGGTAAAGTGAAAGTAATTTTTTTCTTCTGAAAAGTAAAGTTGTATACTTGCAGGAGAACACCATGCAACAATTCCAACAAAGCAATCTGTTACTGGAGTGCAAAGAGTCTGAGGTCTTAGGGTACATAGCAGAGAAGGAGAGTAAATAGCATTCACTCTAAATCAGGAAATATTAAGAACTATACAGTGTTCAGTAGAACCTGCAGTGAGCCATTGCAAATCAGCCATCACACCCACCTCTGGAGGACACACTGGCTTAGCAGGCTAGCTTCAAAAGTGACTATCATGTACTGCTTCCTCAGTATTCACGTTACACTAATAGTGTCATGTGTTTATGTTGGCTGTGAAATATATACTGAGGTTATTTTATAATTCTCTGGATGTGCATGAGGCTCCGAGTTAAGGTTAGCTAGCTGGTTGCTGTCACCAATCACAGTAGGGATGAGTGATGCTAACCTAGACGCTCACCAGAGTTGATAACATTACTTTAGCATACAGCTCGTGGTTATGTTAGACATTCTTCCTTTTTGAAAGTTAACGATAACCTAGCATTACTGCTATTCACCATGATGTAATATGGAGAGTGGGTTAACGTTAACTACATTTAGCAAGTGTTTTGGACAAGCAAGCTGTAGCAGTTAGCATTAGGAGGATGGGTTAGGGCCGTGTTTCTTCATGTATTCAGTGAATGTTAATACTGGTAAACAGGTCCAGACAGTCAGTGACTTGCTAGCTAGCTCAGTAACATCGAGGCCAAAGGTTCTTCACAAGTTAACGTGACAAAAAGAGAGGTTGGGGGTTACAGAAGATTGTATTGCTTTCCACTATCTCTATAATGTCGGTTGACTTAATTAGGTTGTGCGAAGAAATTAGCGGTGAGATGCTAAAGGGTGGAAAGAAAATATTTTCCACATTAATAAATATTTTTCACATTTCCAAAATGACAAAATTTGCGATTCTGTAACGCAATTTCTCAGTTGAAGCCCAAAGGCATTTGTCCATTTTTTGTAGCTAACAACTAACCAACACACATTTTGCTCTTTTACATCTTTTCAAATGGAAGGGAGTGGGACTCTTGTCTTCGTGGATGGCAGGAAGATTTGTAAGAAGATGCATCAACTCTAATTCTTACATCTGTCAAATGTTTAAATGATTTTAATAAATCTCACCTGAATTTCATGCAATTGTTTGTTTATTTTGTGAGCATTTTAGTAGAAGTTTATCATAAAAACAAACTGCATTTTAGGATAATTATAGGGGGAAATGTGTAAACAACACATCTCTGTGTTGTTTTGTGTTATTTTGTTTAACACATCTGTGTGTGGAAAGGTACTAACACAAAGCATGTGTCAAATGTACTAACACACTGATTGTGTTAAAAGTAACACAAAATGTGTTGTCCTTAACTAGACACTCAGGTTTGTTCAAAATTAACACATGATGTGTTATTTTTAACACATCGGTTTTAAGAGTGCAGCTCAAGCTCACATAAATAGAAAACAAACCCTACATTTTGCACTGAAAAACAAATACACTTCCACACTAAAGTAAAACACAACACATTTTATTTTCTATCAACACTTGATATATCCATTAAGTACTGATTTGTCTTCCTGGTGTATCATTTACTGAACCAGGTAAAAAAAAGAATTCATTTATAACTACATTTAAATATGTGTTAAATAGTAAAGTAGTTTTTTCTTCAAATCATTTCAGCCTAGGAGATAAAATTAATTTCTGTCAGCCTTTGGGAAATGCTTCTCAAGTGTTATTCAAAACAACAAAAAGTGAGCTTTGTAATGATATATCTGTTTGGTATTGTATGCCTGCTTTACAGCCTAATCCTATAAGCCTTTTCCTTGTGTAGTCACTCAGCTAGCACAAAGCAGAAAGCAGTGAAATGACTAAATTAAACTATATGTTACATCCCAATGAAGACTCATGGGAGAATCTATACACTGGGGGGAAATTAGAATTTGGCCACTTTTGTTTTTTGTTATTTAATATACTTCCAGTACCTACATACACTTCAAATGTACACACATTGTATTTTGACTCCTCTGATAACTGTCAGGTTACCTCCGTTTTCAAACTCCAGTTCCCAGAACACACCGCTGCCTACAAACATGGTTGCCATGGACTACAACTTCCAACTCCGCACACCAGCATGTTCTCAGCTGCCAGAGCTTTAATCACACACACACACAGACACACACACGACCCTTTAAATAGAGACTTTGTGAAGTAACACTCAGCAGTGCCAACTCTGATTTACCTTACCTTACGTACCTTTGAGTAGTCTCTGTTTTTCCTGGGTTTTTTTTTTTTTTTACTCTGTGTTAGTTCTAGTTTTTGCTCTCTGGTTTTGCTACTATATCCGGTTTGCTGATTGCCTGACAAACTAAACTGTACTTCGGCTCGAATCTTCATTTAACCATTATTAGGAATTATTGGGATTATTTGTTTGGATGAGTGGGTGGGCCTAAAATACTGGTTGCTCCTCATTGGCCAACCTGCACAAGGCTGCAAGCCCGCTAGTCAAAATGAGAGTCGAAGACTGTTAAACTTCACTAGATCATTTTTATGCAGACTGCCCAGCATTATTTCACAACACACTTTAAATTACATTTACATTTATTCACTTAGCAGATGCTTTTATCCAAAGCGACTTACAAATGAGAAAGATACAAGCAAAGCGATATATCAAGCAGAGAATAATACAAGTAGTGCTACCATACAAGATCCATTAATTGAATTCCAGAAGAAGCAAAGTGCAGAATAGAGGTGTAAGTGCAATTTTTTTTTATTATTATTTATTTATTTATTTATTTTTATTATGAGTTGGTTAGGTGTTCATGGAAGAGGTGGGTCTTTAGCTGTTTTTTGAAGATGGTGAGAGATTCTGCGGTCCGGATTGAGATTGGAAGTGCATTCCACCACTGAGGAACAGTTAGTGTGAAGGTTCTGGAAAGGGACCTTGCGCCACGCTGAGTTGGAACTGCTAAACGTCGGTCGCTAATCGATCACAGATTGCGAGAGGGAATGTAGGCCTTCAGGAGAGAGTTGAGGTAGGAGGGTGCTGTTCCTGACAAGGTCTTGTAGGTGAGCATCAAGGCCTTGAACTTGATGCGGGCAGCTACAGGAAGCCAGTGGAGGGAGATGAAGAGGGGTGTGACATGGGTTCTCTTGGGGTTCTCATGGGTTCTCTTTAATTAACATTAAAAGTGTGTTGTGTGTTGCCTGTCTTGACCTTGAACTTGCCTTACATTTTGGATTTGTTAGCTGATTTATTAAACCTACTTCTGTTGCATTTGTATCTGTCTCAGCCTCTCCATTGTGACATTAACACAGCAAACCTACTGTAATACAGTCCACTCTGAAACCGGGAAATAAAGTCTGAACTCTTAAACTCTTGTCTCATATCGATCTTTTGATCTCAAACCCAAATGTCTTTGGTGTATTGCACAAATAAATTAATTTGCCTTGCTGTTCCAATAGTTTCAGAGAGGACTGTAACACCAATCGTTTCAATGATATCCAATAGTTCCAATAGTTTCGGAGGGGACTGTCCTCTACATCACAAGAAGTGCAAAGTTGGAGAAAATAGACATAACAGGTGGATATGATGAGTAAATATGGTAACCGGGTAATTCAAGAAAAAGAATCCTCTAAATAAATAATTAAATGTTTTAAAATGCTTATTGTTTTTGTTTATTATTTTTATTTTAATATTTATGCAACATTAAATACACTTGAATTGAAATGGTCACTTTTACTAAACACAGACAGCTAATTAATTTGTTGAGTATTTATCACACTTCTATTTTTTTTTTTTTAGAACGAGCTATTGGATTGCCAATGCAAGTCAGTTGTCTCCATGGCTACGCTCAGAGCATATAGTCAGACAGACAAGCAGTCACTCAGAACAAGTGTAGGAAAGCTCAGATTAATTTTCCTTTTGTTCCTCATGGGTTTGTTGACAAAAAAAGTAATGAGATAACTATATATGGTATTTTATATATTTGATGTAGCACTAGTTTCTGATCCACATTAGTGTCCCATCTGTAAGTATCAAATCTTGTTAATCTCGAGAGCATTTATAGCATAGCTATTGTACTTAGCTAAGAAAATTAAACATTGTTCTCTTACCAATATAGCACCACACTATATGCTATACAGTGCATCCAGAAAGTATTCACAGCGCTTCACTTTTTCCACATTTTGTTATGTTACAGCCTTATTCCAAAATGGATTAAATTCATTATTTTCCTCAGAATTCTACAAACAATACCCCATAATGACAACGTGAAAGAAGTTTGTTTGAAATCTTAGCAAATTTATTAAAAATTAAAAACAAAAAAAGCACAGCCTTTGCTCAGTACTTTGTTGAAGCACCTTTGGCACCAGTTACAGCCTCAAGTGTTTTTGAATATGATGCTACAAGCTTGGCACACGTATTTTTGGGCAGTTTATCCCATTCTTCTTTGCAGGACCTCTCAAGCTCCATCAGGTTGGATGGGGAGTGTCGGTGCACAGCCATTTTCAGATCTCTCCAGAGATCTCTCCGGATACTTTCCGGATGCACTGTAACTGGCAACAGAACATATAACAACTGGCAACACAGATAAACAAATAGACTGCATTTACTTAACTTTCAATATTATCCAAAAAAAAACCAAAAACACTGCTTTGGAATAACTGTACAAAAACAAAGGTTATAAGGTTATAGAAAAGTATTGTGTTATTTATTTATTTATTTATTTAGTTAGTTAGTTAGTTAGTTATTTTAGAAATTAAGACTTTTAGGATGTCTAGCAAATATAAAACCTTACGTATAATTTTGATGCCCATTTTACCACCAACATAACACCACATATATTTTTGTAATTTTTGTAAAAAAAAAAAAAAAATTGCATTGTGAAAGTATTCAAACACATAGGTTTATACAGCAATTATTCTTTTATCATTCTTCAAGCCAACACCCAACTAACTGTGATCTACTGTACCACAGCAGAAATGTGCTCAACCAATAATTTTAATCTTTACAGTTCTTCAGAACTGCTCGCACACAGTTAACACTATGGTTCTAGAGAAAAAGTAATGAAACAAGTGAAATGAAAAATATGCTAATTGTAATTTGTAAGTAAATGTGAACTGTCAATATGCATAAAAAAAAATAAGATATTATTTTATGACCTTATGATTTTACAATACATTTGGCTATGTAAATTACAGTATATAATTTGCAACGGGAAGATTAATAGTTTTTAATATTGTCCTGGTTTTGACATGCAGAAAATCTTGGCTGCTGCTCAGATGTCCTAGTAATGTCTCGAGTAAGTTTAGAGAAAAAAAAAATGTTGTACAACTAATTAGGAACTCTGAAGGCACACCTTAGGTCCGGAGATCCCCAGGGGCCCGTAAAGTATAGGCAGGGGGTCCATGAAATTATGTTTGCTTGTTTGTGTATTTATTCATTGGCCACTCAAATACACATATATCTATAGTGTATAAATAATTGTACCTAATGTGTACTATTGGTGTAAAGTTGTGGGAATAAAAAGCTCTTTGGTTCCAGTAAATGTGATTATATTATTGCACACATTGTGCACAGACTTATTTTATGAACCTAACCCAACTATTTGAATTATTGAATTAGCTTCATAAAATAAGTCTGTCTCTGCAAAAAGTTTGAGAAAGCATGATCTAGACACATACAGAAGATAAATAGTCAGGTACATTGCTAGGAAGGTGTAGGCATTAATAAATAATAAATTTACATTAAATTCATATATAATAATAAATAAATAATACATTACTAGTACTTCAATTTAGTCCCCAACCAAGACAAATATTTGTAACCTGTAAATGCCTGAACTAAAGGGGAGTTTGCTATTGCACTGAGATCTGAATCCTAAATGATTCCCCATTATGTTTTGGCATATTTAATGCTCATATGTACAGAGCAGGAAGGCACTTGGGATTCAGCCTATTCTCTGGGCTGATGACCCTTGTTACTATAGAAACAGCTGTAAATAATGTTGACACCACTGAGTCTTTTTTTGGCTTGTTATGGAGAAATATGTATGTGCAGTAGCCAGAAAATCTTTTTGGTGCTATTGTGGCCAGGATAAAATTTATTTATGCCCTATAACAGTGATTTCAAATCTGTGTTTAAAATATGATCTTGTTGTTTTATGGGTCTCTCCCCATTCAAGTGGATATGGTCTTGTAAGATGGAAATAACTGCCTGAGAACATTCCAAAGATGGCCACAGAGTGAATAGAGTTTAAGAACTGAGATTTGCATGAGTCAGCATGAGAAATGCAAATCATTCAACAGAAATTCCCTCCTATCTTCCCAACACAGATTAATCAGACAGTTGTGAGTGGCATCAATAAGCAGCCAAGGACTGTTTAAGATTATGGACTCAACTGGTCTCAAAACACCAAATAAACAATTAGCAAACATTAGCTAGATGGCTATAAGACAGCATGGTGTGCAAAAAAATCACAAAATACAAACATTATATAACTAAATGCACTGAAAGCATCCATGTTTTGTCTTCCAAAACATTAACCCATAATCCTAAAGCACACAGATCTTTAGAGAGTCAAAAGTAGCTCTTCCTGAATCTTGGCTTTTAGAGTGAAATACTGCCCCCATTCAATTTCCCAACTAAGCCACACACTTGAAAGCCTTGGAGCACAAAACTATCTCCACGAAACACATGCAATCAGCCAAAGAACATAATATACAAGACAGAAAAGGAGCTCATTCTGTCCCTCTTTTTTTGTCCCTCTCAATGTGTGTGTGTGTGTGTGTGTGTGTGTGTGAAATATGTCCTCAGTCAAGAGTCATTGCTACCAGTATTTCAATCTAAACAATGAAAATGTCAAATGTAAAAATGTAAATAAATAAATAAATAAATAAATAAAATTCCAGTTGGCAGTAGGTGGTGTTATGACTATAACTGAATATTGGCATGAAGATGTCTTCAGGCCAGGATTCATATCAAACATGAAGTTTTGGGAAGATTAGGCATTGTATGCTTGAGTTATAACAACTTCCTGTTTAATAGAAATAATAGCACGCTTTATCACTTAGCTAAGTGTTGCTAGCATGTTTTAACATGTTTCTAGTGTGTTGCTAGCATGTTTAGAATTTGCTGGAATATTTTTATATGTTGCTAGGAATACATCAGTTTAAAACATGTCACTTCCTGTTGCCAGCAGGTGGTGATATGACGATAGCTTAATATTCACATCTAGATGTCTTCAGGGCAGGATTCGTATCAAATGTGTGAAATTTGGTGCAGATTGAACATTGTATGTTTGAGTTATAACAACTTCCTGTTTCATGGCAACCGCCACACCCATGCCATGCAGCGTAAACTCAAAAGCCTCACAATTTAGCATTATCAAGGCCTTTAGATGAGACTGACTGAATATGATGGCGATCTGATGAAATCTCTAGGTGGAGTTCGTTAAACTCCAAGGCCTGGAAATAGCTAAATCTGAGCAAAGATTTAAGAGATAAATCAAAATGGCTGACTTCCTTTTGAGTTTAGGGCATGGGTTCAAGAGATTATTTGTCCATATTGGCAGGTTACACATATGTACCGAATTTTGTACATGTCTGTGAAACGTAGCACGAGGCACACATCACTGAACTATTGCAAGTGGTGCTACTGAGCCATTTTGCCACACTCAATTCTAAAACCTGTATTAAATGTTTGAGTTATAACAACTTCTTGTTTCATGGTGTAACATCGAAATTTAACCGCCACGCCCACACGTGCTTCAGCTGGAACACATTAAATACCTGAACGGGCTAGGGGTTTGTTGAGTGTACACTGCCTGTACGGGGCAGAAAAATGAAGCTATCAATGGCTGCAACAAGATGCTTATGTCAAACGTGGTATGCTTATGTCACCTATATGCTTCACCCCAACAATATAAACTGAAGTAGCTCCATTCCTGCTCAGTGCACTTCTTTTTACGAACAATGAGGGAAAATGAATATACTGTCTATACAGTAGTAGTGTTTTAGTAAAGTAGTTAATGTGATCATGACGAATAGCACAGCCTCAGGCTTTTCCTTTATTACAGCAAAAGGAATAGGAATTAGCAGTGTGGATGTACTCTGGCAAGATAACCACAATCTTCAGCAGTCATTTTAGACTATGTGTGTTGCTGTAAAAGGTAGACTGAGTAATTGATGTTTTGTCTCAGTATGACCATTAAAGGTGAGGACAGTAATGCTGTTCTGCTTCTGCACCACTTCAGTACAATGATTTATTATATGTAGCTTTGAAAACTGTTAGAGATAGAAAGAATCTCAGATTACGTCCTTCAGTCCTCCGTTAGCCTTTTCAGCCTTTTTACTTCTCTTAACTCTTAGTTCTGTGCTGCTATGAGCTAGAAAGTGTGATTGACCGCAGAGTGTTTAGGCGCCTGGAGAGTCTAAATGAACACACACTGACACATGCTGTTCACAGAGACTTCCAGTTTATATCGTCTAGAACAGGAGTATTTATACACATAGATAACAGCATTGCGTGGGCGGGTTTCTACTTGTGCAGGTGCTAGACAAAGCACACAGCACATAAAAATAAGTCACAAAAATAAGTCTTTTCAAGGTATAGAAAATACATGTGTCAGCTATAATAAAGGATGGCAGTTGATCAGCTTATTCAAAGAGGTAATTAATTGAATACATTCATCATAGGTATTTGATAGCACAGAGACACACAAACAGAAACTATAACCCAGTATTCCCCGTATGTAAAGTGTCTTAATAGCAGTTCATAATATAAGAGAGTACATGATATAAGATAATTCCCTTCAAAAACTATGTGGAAGTGGCGAAGCAGCAAAGTGTGCTCAAACATTAAAGTTTTTTGCAGTGGTGTCAGTATAAATCTCAAATAACATTGTCAATTTAGCTGCTTTATAATGCAAAAAAACAACCTTTAGAGATGATCTTGTTAAACAGATTCAGATTGTAAGCACCATACACTGTTTTGCTTGTTACATGGTCACACATGCATGATGCAGTCTAGACTACATGCAGGAACAATGTTCCTGTTCATTTAAGAATGTTCCATTTGGGCATACAAAAGGTGAACAAAGGAGTACATCTTCATTCTATCAGTATAATCAGCCATAATTAATCCCTCTGTTATATTTAAGTGTGATTAATGTATCAGAAGCAGTTTTGCCCAGACTTCTCAGAGCATTAATAGTGATGTGATTGCATGGATTTTAACCCTTTCATGCATGGTGGTCAGTACAGTGGACAGCTATTTAAAAGTCATTATTATGGATAGGCATGGGTTTAAATGTCAAAGTTAAATGCTAGCCTTTAGAGGACGTTACTCAAAGACACCATTACCACAATATACATTGGTGCTTGAATGTTTGTGAACCCTTTAGAATTTTTTATTTTTCTGCATAAATATGACCTAAAACATCATCAGATTTTTACCTAAGGCCTAAAAGTAGATAAAGAGAACCCAATTAAACAAATGAGACTAAAATATTATATTTGGTCATTTATGTATTGAGGAAAATTATCCAATTTTACATATGTGTCAGTGGCAAAAGTATATGAATCTTTGCTTTCAGTATTTGGTGTGACCCCCTTGTGCAGCAATAACTGCAACTAAATGTTTTCAGTAACTGTTGATCAGTCCTGCACATCGGCTTGGAGGAATTTTACCCCATTTCTCAGTAAACAACAACTTCAACTCTGGGACGTTGGTGGGTTTCCTCACATGAATTGCTTGCTTCAGGTTCTTCCACAACATTTCTATTGGATTAAGCTCAGGACATTTAACCAGGCCATTCCAAAACATTAACTTTATTCTTATTTAACCATTCTTTGGTTGAATGACTAGTGTGCTTAGGGTCATTGTCTAGCTCCACACATTTGTGGATTTGGGCTGCAACCTGACCTCAAATCACCAAAGCTTGGTTAAAGGTGTGTGCATGGGGATGTTCATGAATATCTGCTGGTGCCAGTCATCATTAAATTCTGGGGGCAAAAACATATAGTGGAGGTGGCAGTTAGTCCTCACCTCAACCATCCACAATTTTGGGGACAAGTTGGATGGGGTTTCAAGTGTTAGCAAGCTCCATGTTAGGACATCAAGAGTGGGGGAGCTCTGCCCCTCCCCCTTGGCAGGGATTCCCCTCAAGAATATCCCCTTGGAGCAGTCGCACGATGAGAGCCTCCAGCACACCTTCGACCAAGTGAGAGTAATCGATGATCAGCAAATTCAGCCTAATGTTGCGCTCTCTCATCCCTATTTCACAATTATTAAGGATAGGCTATATCGAGTGATCCAGGACACTCACACGTACGAGGGAACAAACCAGTTGTTGGTTCCTAAGAACCGTCAGGAATTATTATTCCAGGTGACTCACCATAATCAGATGGCAGGGCACTTAGGTCAGGATAAAACACTGGACCATCTCATGGCCTGCTTCTATTGGCCATTCACGGCGAAGTTCGCAGGTCAGCTGGTGTCAGCTGGTGAATCCACCAGCCACCCCAAAAGCGCCATTGTGCCCACTCCCATTAATCCAACCATTAAATCAGGTCCCCTTCGAAATAATTGGCATAGACCTCATCAGGCCATTATATCGAATTGCATGAGGGAATCGCTTCGAGAGCATCACTTCATTTGCAGTACGAGAGGTCCCGCAAGCCTCCATGGCATTTTCCCCATTCGGGTTATTGTATGGGCAGAAGCCTCACAGCATACTTAACGTTATTCAGGAAAATTGGGAGGTAAAAGTGAAATTTGTAAAAGTAAAATTTGATTACAAATATACAATATTTTCTCAGGGCCACAGACAGTTGTTGTTGTTTTTGTAATGGTCCAGAGTGTTAAAATGTTATACAGTGTTTCACAGCATGAAAATGCATTTTATTTTCTTTGATTTCCAAGTAATTGTTACGCCACGGCGAACTCGCAGCCACCGAGCCGACAAGAACTACACTTCCCAGCCACACCCACGCTCGAGTTTGCTGGAGTACTGAGTGCCAACACCTGTGTTCCATCCAAGTTTATATAAGACCTTGTTAACAACAGAAGTAAATGCTCAGTTTCCCAAACGCTGTCGTTATACCAAGCATTCGTATACGTTTCGGACTTTTCTGGATTATGGACATTTGCTTCGTCTTCAACTCACGATTTCCCGAATACCCCTTTTGATTATTTCGTCGTCATGCCTGATCATCGTCTGTTGTTTCGGTCTTTGCTTTCAGCTGTTTCCTTGTCTTCCTGTTGCTGCTCTGCCCACGCTTGCCTCCTTGCCAGGTATCGTAACAGATTACTTCGCCATACTATGGAGGCAGCGGGCGCCCCGGAATGGCCACTCACCTATTATGAACAGAACCGTGTGATAAATGTGCAGCAGAAACAGATATCACGCCTGATCGAACAATTGGAGCGTCTACGCGCTTCTGGGGGGCAAACTGTCGTTTCTCCCGCTGCTGCCGGCACGCACCTAGCACCCCCCCTCGCGTATGCTCCATCAGCGCCCGCGGCGCCAGCGCCAGCCCCACCGGTGGTGCACTATCCGCCCTTACCCACACCAGAGCGCTATGCCAGCGAGCCTGAATGATGCAGGGGCTTCATGCTTCAGTGCACCCTGTTTTTCGAGAGCCACCCAGAGATGCCGGAAGCACGCAAGCTGACGCACTTCATGGAGCTACTCACCGGACACGTCCTGGAGTGGGCCACGGCGGAGTGGGTGCGAGGAGGCGGGGTCAGACCCTTGCTAGCGGATCTCCTCTCCCGCTTCCAACGTGCGTTCGATCATTCCCCTGATGGCTGGGAGACCGGTCAAGAGCTCCTTGCGATCATGCAGGGCTCCCGGGATGTGGTGGACTACGCTCTGGAGTTCTGCACCATTGCTGCTAGGAGCAGGTGGAATGAGCCGGCACTGAAGACCGCGTTCTGTCAGGGGCTCAATCCCGAGCTGGTTCGAGAGTTAGCATGCCGGGGTGAACAGTTAATCCTCGATGATCTCATTGACCTGGCAGTACGGCTGGACCGCCTTCACCGTACGAACTGTCCCGCACTGTGGAGCCCCGTGCCAACAGAGCCACTACCTCCAGCGGAACCCATGCAGCTCGGTTGGGCCCGTATCCACGAGGAGGAGAGAGAGAGACGACACAGAGAGTCACTGTGCTTCTATTGCGGAGAAACCACCTACGCCGTTCGCCAGTGCCCGCATAGGAGGTCACGGCGACCAAGGGGAGCACAGCCAGAGGTCACTCCCCGACCGAGGTCACTTCCCGACCGAGGGGAGCACAGCCAGTCAACCTCGTCGTCCCCGGGTGAGTCCAATCCAATTATGTAAACCTCGTGTTTTTGTCTTACCTGTGGTGCTTGAATGTTCAGGTCAGTTTGTTGTACTTACAGTGCTCATCGACTCTGGGGTAGCCGAGAACTTCATAGATGAGAAGACAGCGCAGACTCTCGGCCTCCCCATTCAACCCCTGCTCCAGCCTCGGGAGGTGCATTCCATCGATGGGTCCCCAATAGGAGGCGGGGTCATATCACACTGTACAGCACCAATCACCCTGCAAGTCAGTGCCCTCCACTATGAGACCATCGTCTTGTATGTCACGGTTTCCACAAGCCAGCCCATCATCCTCGGCCTACCGTGGCTCGAACGTCATAACCCTCAGGTATCGTGGGCGGACAAACAGGTGACCAAATGGTCCCCCTACTGTCTACGACACTGCCTGATGGACCCTATGGTTCCTGTGGCCACCACCACAGTGGAAAGCCCTCTGTCCCATGTCCCTGTCACCGTTCCACCAGAACATCATGACCTCCGCGAAGTGTTCAGCAAAGAGAGAGCGAGCGGCCTACCACCACACCGACCCTATGACTGTGCCATAGACCTCCTCCCCGGAGTTAGCCCACCACGGGGTCGAGTATACCCGCTCTCCCAAGCGGAACATTGGGCCATGGACGCGTACATTCAAGAGGCTCTCCAACAGGGGTATATTCGGCCATCCACATCACCCACGTCCGCTGGGTTCTTTTTCGTGGAGAAGAAGGGAGGGGGCCTTCGACCATGCATCGACTATAGAGGTCTCAATCAGGTGACAGTGAAGTACCGTTATCCCCTGCCACTAGTGCCAGCAGCCCTTGAACAGCTGAGGTCCGCGACCTTTTTCACGAAATTGGACTTACGCAGCGCTTACAACCTGATCCGCATCAGGGAGGGTGGAAGACGGCCTTTAGCACCACCTCCGGGCACTATGAGTATTTGGTTATGCCGTATGGGATTGCTAACGCTCCCTCAGTATTCCAAAACCTAATCAATGACATTCTGAGGGACCTACTGGGGCAATGTGTCATCGCGTACATCAATGACATCCTGATATACTCGACGTCCTTTGAAGGGCATATCAAGCATGTCCGAAAAGTGTTGCACCACCTGATGCAATATCAGCTGTATGTGAAAGCTGAGAAGTGCGAGTTCCATCAACACACCATCACTTTTCTGGGATATGTCATCAGTCCGGAGGGGGTCGCCATGGACCAAAGCAAGGTAAGGGCGGTGGTGGAGTGGCCCACTCCCTGAACCATCAAGGAGATGCAACGTTTCCTGGACTTCGCAAACTTTTACCATCGATACATTCAAGATTTTAGTAAAATCGCACAACCCCTGACGTCCCTCCTAAGGGGTAAACCTCAGTGCCTCCTCTGGACCTCTCACACCCAGGAGTCCATGGAGAAGCTTAAGTGGGTATTTACCACTGCCCCCATCCTCCGACACCCGGATCCCTCTAGACCGTTTGTCGTGGAGGTTGACGTGTCTGAGACAGGAGTGGGGGCCATTCTGTCTCAGAGGTTTGGGGACAGACCCAAGTTGCACCCCGTGGCCTTCTTTTCATGAAAGCTGTCGCCTGAGGAACGTAACTATGATGTGGGGAACCGGGAACTCCTGGCAGTCAAATTGGCCCTAGAAGCGTGGCGGCACTGGTTGGAGGACGCTGTCCACCCGTTCATGATCTACACAGATCACAAGAATCTAGAGTACCTGAGGACTGCTAAACGGCTCACACCCCACCAAGCACGCTGGTCTCTGTTCTTCTCCCGGTTCCAGTTCACCCTGTCATACAGGCCAGGGACAAAGAACATGAAGGCCGATGCTCTGTCCCGCATCCACTCTCCTGGAGGGCGGACAGATCATGAAAAGTACATCGTGCCCCCCTCCTGCATTGTGGGTGCCATAGAGTGGGCCCTGGATCAAGCCTTAGCTGGCCTCCCCAGGTCACGCATCCCGACAGCCTGTCCTCCAGGGAAACAATTTGTGCCAAGGTGTTACCGTCTAGAACTCGTCACCTGGGCTCATATGACGTGAGTGACGGGGCACCCGGGGGCCCATCGCACTTATCTAATACTAGCCAAAAAGTATTGGTGGCCCCACATGCCCAGGGAGGTACAGCATATCGTGTCCTCATGTTCCACCTGTGCCCAATCAAAAACGCCCCGTGTCCTACCAGTCGGGAAGTTGGTACTGCTCCCCATACCCGCACGCCCGTGGTCCCACCTGGCTCTGGACTTTATAACGGACCTGTCGGAGTCACAAGGCAACACAGTGATACTGGTGGTCGTGGACCGATTTTCAAAGTCCCTACGCCTGATTCCACTTCCGGCCCTTCCTTCTGCCTTCGCCACGGCCAATCTAATGTTCCAGCATGTGTTTCGCTACTTCGGCATCGCAGAGGAAGTTGTGAGCGACAGGGGCCCCCAGTTCACGTCCCGAGTCTGGGCCAGTTTCATGGAGAAGATGGGGGTCACCGTTAACCTCACTTCCGGTTACCACCCCCAAGCCAACAGACAGGCACAGAGGGCCAATCAGGAAATCCTCCGATTCCTCCGAACCTTTTGCGCCACCAATCCGGAAGATTGGAGTCACTTCCTCCCATGGGCGGAATACACACAGAACTCGCTGCGACATTCCGCCACCCAGCTAACCCCTTTCCAGTGCATCCTAGGTTATCAGCCGCTACTGTTTCCTTGGAACGCCTCTCCCATTGACTCCCCGGCAGTGGACGAATGGTTTCGCCGCAGTGAACGGGTCTGGGAACGCGCCCATCAACAGTTGGTGCGAGCCTCCCACACTGCCAAACGAAAGGCAGACAGGCACCGCGGGAGTCACCCCAACTATCAACCCGGGGACAGGGTGTGGCTCTCCACAAGAAATCTCAAGTTGCCTCTCTCGAGCAGTAAACTGGGACCCAAGTATACCGGCCCTTTCCGGATCCTGAAGCGGGTTAACAAGGTCATGTACCGCCTGGACCTGCCCAAGCACAGCCACATTGCCCCATCATTCCATGTATCCCTCCTCAAGCCGGTGACACCGGGCCTCTTGGCCACAGCGGTTTCGGAAGACTCTTCATCAGAACCATTAGAGATTGAGGGCCGCCCAACCTACCACGTCTGCGAGATCTTGGACTCTAGACGTAGGAGAGGGGGACTCGAGTATCTAGTGGATTGGGAGGGATACGGCCCAGAGGAACAGTGTTGGAGCCCATCCCGGGACATTCTGGACGCAAGCTTGCATGAAAACTTCCACGTTGCTCACCCAGAGAGACCGGGACCCTGGAGGAGAGGACGGCCTCGGAGGAATTCGACTCCTGGAGTGAGCCCTTTGGGGGGGGCTCTGTTACGCCACGGTGAACTCGCGGCCACCGAGCCGACGAGAACTACACTTCCAAGCCACGCCCGCGCTCGAGTTCGCCGGAGTACTGAGTGCCAACACCTGTGTTCCATCCAAGTTTATATAAGACCTTGTTAACAACAGCACGGCGTGAAGTAAACGCTCAGTTTCCCAAAGCCTTCGTATATGTTTCGGACTTTTCTGGATTACAGACATTTGCCTCGTCTTCGACTAACGATTTCCCGAATACCCCTTTTGATTATTTCGTTGTCACGCCTGATCATCGTCTGTTGTTTCGGACTTTGCTCTCAGCTGTTTCCTCGTCTTCCTGTTGCTGCTCTGCCCGCGCTTGCCTCCTCACCAGGTATCGTAACAGTAATTGACTGTTCAATCGTTAGTCCATTAGATGTAATTGAACACACGAATGCAGGTGTCCTCCTGAGTGGACATAAAATAAATGTTTAAAACATTCATGTATTAAAAAAAAAACACACACAACCTAGGTTTTATAGAATTTTTAAAGAATTTCTTTAATAAATGGTGCAGTTATTTATAGCACTTTTATCCAAAGCACTTTACACTGTGTCTCACTCACCCATTCACACACACACCAATGGTAGCAGAGCTGCCATGCAAGGCTATAACTTGCCATTGGGAGCAACTTGGGGTTCAGTGTCTTGCCCAAGGACACTTCGGCATGTGGAGTCATGCGGGCCAGGAATCGAACCGCCAACACTACGTTGAGTGGACAACCCGCTCTACCACCTGAGCCACAGCCGCCCAAATCTTGAGTCCAGTTTATTCATGACAAATTGATTTGCAAGATTTTTTTTTTCAATATGTATTTCTATCTTCTATTTTATAAGCCTATTCTATATTTTATGTCTTACATCATGTTTGAGTCATTCACTACACTGTATATTGTGTATATCTCATCCCTTTTGTCCACTACTGAGTTGATATTCAGCTGTGAATATAATTATTGGTATTTTTACTGCTTAATGTAATCTCTTAAACTGTAATAGCACAATTTAAGGAGAGTGGCTCTCTAGTTAGTATGGAAGAATGTGTGGTTTTGATAAATAAACTTTTGGTACATCTGAAAGCTATGACATCATTTTATATTCGAACAATAATTGAGTGAAAGGCAGTTGCAGAGAATTGTGCTCAGTCCTATTCATTTCTCTTAATGGGAGAAACAATTAAATGGTAAATGGTAAATGGCGCACTTATATAGTGCTTTTATCCAAAGCGCTTTACACTGTGTCTCATTCACCTATTCACACACACACTCACACACCAATGGTAGCAGAGATGCCATTCAAGGCACTAACTTGCCATCGAGAGCAATTTGGGGTTCAGTGTCTTGCCCAAGGACACTTCAGTATATGGAGTCATGTGGGCTGGGAATCGCACCGCCAACCCTACGATTAGTGGACAACCCGCTCAACCACCTGAGCCATGGCCACCCCAAATTAAGCACTTAGTACATCACCTTTTATTTCCTAAATGAGAGAGTCAGTGACTTGTCCTGTTGAGATAATAAGGGCAGAGTTAGCAAAGCTAAATCTGGGATTATTCGCTCTGAAGCAGTCAAACACTTCCCACTGTCCCACACTGTTCTCTTATTTTCCACACACAAAAGGAGAGTTCTTTGGTTGTTGAAGGTTAGAGAATATGATGACAGAATGCAGAATTAGCTAAGAGAAAATACAGTAAACATCATATAAATGCTGCTTTGGTATTTTGGTAGACTAGAGCTTTATTAACAGCTGTCTCATGGTGAGTTTTTTTTTCTCCCAGAGTGGCTGCTTTGACTGCAGCAGAGAATGTTGTCATTTCAGTACATGGTGATTAATTGCTGACTCTATTTTTAAAGAAATCTAATCTCAGGAAATAGAGTCTAAATTAGACTATCTCCTGGAACAGTCTCCTCTCTCCAAAGCAGCAGAAATTACAGCAGCTGTCATACATCAGACATGCTCTGTATTTCATATGGTAGTTGGTTACGATTTCAGTAATTCTTCCCTTTATTATACCTAGACATGTTTCAGGCTGAGAAAGGTCTGTCTGTAGTTCCTTAAAGAGAAGCACATTGCCATCAATTACTGCTTAATAGCAGTTATTTAGTATGAATTATTACTATGTATTTAGTGATACATTTAAACGTTTAGTAAAATTGTTGTATTTTGTGGAAATTGAGACATTGGATATATGTAGTTGTTTATGAAAATATATGTATTTGATTTCTCATTTCCTCAGGGGCTTATTGTTAAAGAGCTGTCTTTCTTTTAAAAAGAATGCTTCTTTCTTTTCTGCTGACAACTGAAATGTTTCCATTTGAGAAAGTGTTATTTTGCGTTCTGCAAAGATTAAGGAATAAATTGTTGGAGACAGGCTTCTTTGGTAATTTGGCAGCAGAACTGTGAAATAACCTGCAGAGCAAATTTATCCACATGAAAGAAATAAAAAGAAGTACAGTATCAACCTTGTCTTTACTGTGACTGAAACAGATTTATTATAAAATATGTATCATGAGTACACTGGCTTTGTGTAAAATAAATAAATAAATAAAATATAAAACAAAAAAATGTGTTTGTATTAGTTTTGTTATAGAGATGGTAAGTTTGAGCCTGATTCTAAATTAGAAGTCAGATTGTCTTTCTTTGACGCAGAGGTACTATTTGAGATCAAAGCTTAAAAAAAATTAATAAATGCACCTTTATCACATATTTGGAACATTAGTGCACATTAACCTCATTTGCATCTGGCCTCTGACAATGCCCATATGAGGGTCTTCCCAAACTGTTGCAACACACAATTGGAAACACACAATTGTGTAAAATGTCTTTGTATGCTGTAGCAACAAGATTTTGCTTTACTATTTACTATTTACTATATACTATTTACTATTTAAAGGGCACCAAATTTGTTCCAGAATGACAACGCCATTGTGCACAAAGCAAGATCCATAGAGACAGAGTTTGCCAAGGTTGGTGTGGAAGAACTCAAGTGGCCTGCAAATAGCCCTGACCTCAACCCCAGTAAACAACTTTGGAATGAATTGGTATGTAGACTTCGCCGCAGGCCTTCTCACCTGACATCAGTGACTGACCTCACTGTTCTTATAGCTAAATGAGCACAAATCTCCACAACCACACTGGAAAATCTAGTGGAAAGCCTTCCCACATGAGTGGAGGCTTTTATAGTAGCAAAGGAGGGGTCCAACTCTGGAAAGGTATATTCAACAAGTACACAAGTGGGTGTGATGGTTAGGTGTCCACATACTTTTGGCTATATACTGTATGTCAAATAGGAAATGGTATAAGTGCACAGGTTTAATGCATTACACAGAGTAATGAAATGTAGTACAGGCTATAAAATGCAGTACACACTTAAGTGTGGAGTAGTGGTTATGATAAGGTAAGTGTCACATCTGGATCCATCAGAAATCCAGAAACCTCAGCATATCATGTAAGTATCAAGCACAAAAGATCATTAAAGCAAATCGTATTCTTGCAAAACAGTCACTGAATGAGGATGGTTATTAACCATATTCACCAGATTATTAATCAGATGGTATTCTGTCTAAACCCCTAGAGGCCTAAACAAAATCACTGTGAAGTATCGATACCTTCTCCCTTTAGTGTCATTGGCCATAGAACAGTTGAGCAATTCTCATTTCTTTCATCAAGCCTCCATTTTTTTCTATATATTTCCTGTATATACTCTATATACAAGAAAGTATTGGCAGTGGCACAGTGGCCATAAAGGAGCTTAAAAGGTTCGTAGTATTGGATAAATTCTACTGTCACATTATACGAAACTTCAGCACTGTCACATCCCCTCTAAATTTATAGTTACAAGGTGGAAAAACAAACTCAGAAGAAATTTTACACTTAACCTGGACTTCCATAACCTTAAGAAGCGATTAAATCTTGGGCTCTATGCTAAAGCATGCTCATCCTTCCATAACATTCATGCTAGAGGTCACCTTTGACATCGAGTTTGGAACCATTTATGTTCCTAAATTGTATCCTTGTGCAGTCACCCCTGATGTGGAGGTTGGAATCATTTGTGTTCCTAAATTGTATCTCTGGCTAGAAGGAGCCCTGCAACTTTTCTTGGTGTTAACAGACCATTGTAATCTTGCGTATATTTGGGTGGCAAAGTGACCTTATTATTTTCCTAATTTAATTATACCACATGTTACCAACCAACCAACCAGGTCTAAGGATTGTAAGGCTGATGTTTTATCATGCATCTATGCAAAGGAACTCTCCAAATGTGAAACTACCATCATTATTCTGGCATCATACATATTGTCCCTATCATCAGGAATGTTGGCAAGGAAAATATGCCAGACACAGAGAGACAGATCCAAACTCCAGCAAATCCATAGGGGAAAGGTGTATGTCCTACAATGAGCAACTACTGGTATGGGTACAAATGGCAGTCATGATGGGACCCCAAGTTATTTCTGCTACTGGAACAACACAATTGGTGGCCTACTCTATGTCACACTGTGCAGCACTTGCATTACAATCTAGTTTCCTCATTCCGTTCACAGTGGCTAGCTCCTACCACTACCTATCCTGCAACAACTCTGATCATACATTTCATTTGCCGTTGTGATGTTGTGTCAGGCCTTCTATTCTCCATTGGGTTCACAACTGTGGACCATTCTTCAAAATCCTGTAAACTAGTATGGCTCAGATCTCTCCCTATTGCCTTCCAGGTGGACATGGTGCTGTTTGAGCAAGAGTTCCATCACTACAGCATCCAACAGGACATAATCACAAAATCAACTGTAAAATGCACAGCAGGATCCACACCAATAAACACACCTGTACTGAATCTTATAGCATCACAGACCAACCTCCACAGAAAAGAGATCCCTGTGTGCCAACCTTTTGAAGGGGCTGTTGACAGAGGATCTTCATCATTCCCTGTCTTGTCAAAACTAAGCCCTAAATCATTTGTAGAATCAAAACAGTAATCTATTGGTTGCAGTTGCCTAATATATATAAAATCTCACCTTCCTTCCATGTCCCTTTGCATAGACCAGTGGTTCCTGGACTGTTGGCGATGGTAACTCCCCAAAATCTACCACCCCCTTTAACATTGATGTTACACCTGCCTACAGGTGTAACCTCAATGTCCATCATCCTGCTCATTATTGGAGTCACAGCAGTGGAGGGGCAGTCTTCAATACTTGATGAGGGATACAGCCCTGAGGAGAGGCGCTACAAACATGCTGGACCTTAACGTCATTGATGAATTCCATCATCTTCACTCCAATCACCCTGCAGTTCATCTAAATATATTTATTCATATCTATTTACCTGATTAAATTGATTTTCCTCAGTTTGGCAGGATAATTGCCAAAAATGCTTAAAATATATCATATTACTGCAGAATCAAGTTCTGTTTATCTGAGGGTTAATTTGTGGGATTTTGAGTTTGGAAGGGGCAAAGGTGTGTGTCCTGTACCAAGTGAAGCACAGGAACTTTGACTGCTCTAATATTATTCATATGCAGCTCTCAGGGCAACACAGGTTAGATTATCCCTCTGTTTCCTGGGGGGTTGGTGTAAGATGGTGATTTTGTAGACTGTATGTTCAGATTTAACCCACTTTCATCACCAGGGAACACTTAGAAATAGCAGCATTACAGGCTCCATGTATTTTCCAGAAACAGTATAGAAATCACTACAAAAAAATTTTAATCAGTTTGAATCCCACAGTTATTTTAACAATAGTTTAAGCTCCATAGTTTCCTCACATGCTGCATGGAGTGTCTGATTCTTACTTGTACACATTAAAAGTACATTTTGTGATGGTCCCCAAGAAACTATTCAATTATTTTGGTACTGAAGCCACAAAGAGAAATTAGGTCTAATCTTCTTTCATCAAAATTTCTGTCTGTTTGTCCACAAGGTTTTTTTGGTGTTTTGTTTTGTTTTATTGGATTCTATGATTATTCACATAACAAAGTCAGTATGTGCTTCATAAGTATGTGCTTCATGGACGTTATACTGTAAAAACAGCACTGTCTTTTGGACGAGACGTTAAACCGAGATCCTGACTCTCTGTGGTCGTTAAAAATCTCTGGGCACTTCTCGTAAAAGAGTAGGGGTATAACCCCGGTGTCCTGGCAAAATTCCCCCATTGGCCCTTATCTATTATGGCCCCCAAATAATCTCCATCCCTGAATTGGCTACATCACTCTCCTCTCTTCTCCACCAATAGCTGGTGTGTTGTCGGTGTTCTGGCACACTATGGGTGCTGTTGCATCATCCAGGTGGATTCTACATACATTGTTGTGGTGGTTAAGGCGATTTCCCCCCATACAATGTAAAGTGCTTTGAATACCTATAAAAGAGCTATATAAATCTAAGGAATTATAAACTATAGTGCATTTTTACTGAGAACTCTTAAGAGTTTTGTCAGATGGCACCCACTGGAGCATTTAAAGCTGAGCATGTCAGAATAAAAGGTCACTGTATTTCTTTTACTCACACTATTCTGGGGGTCACAGTTCAGCTGGCAGTGCCTGGAAAACTGGCAGCTAATAAAATGACAACTAAGTTGCAGGTCACCCTCTAGATGAGGCCAGTCATCTGTGGGAAGTTTTCAGTTGTGGAATGACAGCAGGCAAATCTGACCCTGACTTTGGGCAGTAAATAAATTAGAGACTGACCAAGTAGCATTAGTGTTTTAGGTTTTTACAGTAGACTTTTTGTGCAGCATATCAAAAACATTAACTGATGATTTTGCAGATTTATAACTTACATCACTTTTTCATGAATTGCATCCATTTGAAATGAATTGCCAGCTGATTAAACCCCAGTACCCCAAATTAAATAAGAGATTGATCTTTCTAGGCTGTAAAAACAAAAGTAGAATAACCTGGACCCACTGAGATGTGTATGAATTCTTGAATAATCCAACAATCCCAATGTTGTCCCCATCAGATTTATTTGATAAGTAGGTATGGCAATAATAGTTTTCACAGATACAGACAAACATAGATTACTATGAAAAACAAAAAGTGGAGAAGTAAAAATGAATTCAATTGAAGGAAAAGGAAAAATGAAAGCACAAAAACTGATCCATCACTGGCCAGAGAGTTTTCTGTCTCCTATTACTAGAAAAACAAAAAGACTCTTCAATGTCTCATGAGATGCATAAACCTGTCCCACAGCCACAAGCCGTCACCACCTGCCTTGAAATAAACTATTGTTTAATATTTTAAAGAGAAATTGTGCCCTTGATTTTTGTTAGTTTCTGCCCTCTCTGTAGATATGAAATGCCTACCATTGATGCTTTGGGTAGACAAAGCACTGCATCCAGATGTGCATTGCCTAAGTGCAGAGTGTAGGTGCACTGATGACTCCCTGCGGAGGATTTACAATGTTGTATTTTGTGCAGCACGTGCTTGCCCAATGTTAGCTATTTTGCTGCTAGCACTGGAACAGTCCTTCCAATCTGCAGACTTTGACCCCTCTGTAATGGAAAGGATTGACATTTCACTCAGGCTAAACCTGACCATTTTCATGTCTCTGTAGGCTAGATCAAGCATTACTCCAGTAATTCTATCCTTCAGCAAAAACTGTATGGATGTGTGATGAGTCCAAAATGATCTCAAGTCAATTCAGGTCTTGAGTCCAGGAGACTTGTCCAAAATGCTGTGCAGTTCAGATGTCTTGTGCAGGCATTGTGGGTTTGTTCCACTGCTGACATGACCCTTGATGGGTAGGCCAAAGGTCTTAGCACATTATTATGTTCTTGAGAGAAAACAACTGTCTACAGCAGTTGTTTGCCATTCTTTGAATATATTATTTAAGGCTGGCCCTGAGCCAAGTGTGACCATGGCCTGCTAAAAGGCTGACAAAACCTCTGAAAAAAAAAACTCTGTACTTGCTGGCAGGACTTTCCATAAACATTTCTTTCAGACGCTTAGCTAGTTTAGTAAAAAAAAAAAATATCCAAAAAAAAAAAAATATCTTAGGGCCATTACTAATGTGGGAACAGATAGTTGTTGTTGACATTAGGAACTCTCCCCTCTTCAGATTGCCCACAGATGTGACTCAATTCTTTTTTTCAACCTTGTGTCTTTGGTCTTAGATATAATGAGTCTTTATTGGTCACATATACCTTACAGCACAGTGAAATTCTTTTCTTCGCATACCCCAGCATGCCAGGAAGTTGGAGCGCAGAGTCAGCCAGAGAGGAGCTGAGAGAGTTAAGGGTTGGCAGCGCCGGTGCTTGAACCCCAGACCTTCCGACCAGTAACCCAGAACCTTAACAGCTAAGCCACCATGTACATTATATCCATTATATTAAGGTATCAGATTTTTTTGAAAATAATAGCAAAATCTTTCTCACACTCATACACATTTGTGGAAAAAGTGTGGGTGAGGCATACCATTCCCTGTATATTTAATTTCCTCAAAACAAAATCTATGAAGCAGGATATATAATTGCAGAATAGCAATTGTTCAATGTCATCTTGCAGGTCCAACACAGCAAAGTATTTGGCTATGGGCTTTAGGAGCCAATAACATTTGGTAAAGTACAGCTGATTCAATTTTCACATTCAAAGCAAGAAAATCAATTGTAAGTCTCTGTTGTGAGCGCTATGATAATATTGTACATTTTTGTTCTGTCCTTACTGACTTTATATAAGGGGAGCAACATTCCCTGATTACATGCTGTGCTAACAGATACTTTATTGTAGACTTAAAGTAAGAATGAGCTTCATTAGGATACTTGTGTTGTCTAGGTCGATAACACCCTACCGTGATCATGCTTTTAAGGTGCAAAGACAAGCTTGTGCTTCTGGAGAATGCAATGCAAATTAGACTCATGTGCAAGCAAAGAGTCCAAATCAAAATCTTCACCACTCTTAAAGTTGAAGGTTTGAGAAGAATGAGCATCTGAAATCACCTCCACTGGTCTGAAAAAGATAATTTGAATAGCTCATCGGTTATTCTGCTTGTCTCATCAAGTTCAACCTTGTTAACATATTAAAGGACCTCATTTTTGAATGTAAGTTCTATCAATGGTTCTTCCAATTACCTCCTAATTACTGCACACTAACACCCTTAACCATGGGTCTGCATTTGGTTAAAAAAAAGTCATCCCCAGTCCAATCAAGCATTGATAGGCCAAACAGTACATGAAATGATTAATATGATTGAGCCAGCTAAATTACTTGAAATTTCTGCACAGCTAACCTACTTAAAGCAGTATTTAAAGTTGCATTTAGCTCAACTGCTGTGGCTCACCCTCCACACCTGCCTGATTCATCCTGATACTCTATTTTGGCTTAGAGCTTCTGCATTTATATCTCACTCTCTTCTATTGTGGATGGTCCCATGTGGACACCCTTAAGATTTGCATGTGCCAAAAATAGTTTATGCCTTGAGATTTAATCTCTTCTGTATAATGTGGATTTGCACCTATGACCTACTGCTATAATCGTAAAGACTGTCTCGTGCCTATCCCAGAACTCAATCCAAATTAATCAAATCGAACATCCTTTCCACACAGATAGTACTGTTTGATTTGTAATATATGGTTGTAGAAGATTAGTGATTTAAAAATCCCACAATTGGGGATCAAAAGAGGATGTGCTCCCTTCTGAGTCTGGTTCTTGTCAAGTTTTCATCCTTATGCCATCTCAGGGTTACCTGTTATGTATCTATCATTTTTGTAAAGCTTCTTTTTGACAATGTCTAATGTTAAAAGTGCTATAAAAAATTAAATTGAACATTGCTGGTATTACCTCCAATTTAAGAAAGATTTGGCTGGTATGATAACTAGCTAGATAGCTAGCAGCGTGTCAGCTAGATACTTTGGGGATGTTAGGACAGCACTGTTTTACTGAAGTACACACGGCACATTAGTTATTATATTACGAACAACACAGCAAATAAAGTGTCTTGTCTATGAACAGACTCGAGATGTAACCAAATACAAACATTATTTGGAATGAACAGATAAAGTATTTTTTAATTCAGATCCAAATACAGATACTAATTAGAAAGCTTGCCAGAAAGGTTCACAGGGAATTTGATTGAGACTAGAGGTAGGCTGGGAATAAGTCATGCAAGCAGGGGGTTTTTACTTTCGTGCAGGCATGAGCAAGATATCAAACATGACAAGAGGTCAGCTCACAGGACAAGGAAAGACCACATATAGCATTCATCCACTCATCCTTGGTAATTGCCTGGTCAAGGATGCAGTGGTTTAAATTAGGTTCATAGTTGGAAAGTCAAACCAGCTACATTTGATAGAAAATATAGCAGGCAGGTACAAACAAAAACAATAACTGTATGAGAGGGATTGAAAAACAATGCCACACATAATTGAAACTAAGCTGAGGAACTGCCTGAGCCAGAATTAACAGACCATGCTGACAGAGCTGGCATTTCTACTTCTGGGTTTTTCTTGTGTTTTCCAGTGTTTCTGGGGGGCATAGTGGCAGGGTTCTGTCAAAAGGTTGGAGGCTGAGACTATAGGTTGCAGTTGAGAATATACAGGTGCAATTCTAAAAATTAGAATATCGTGGAAAAGTACATTTCTATAATTTAATTCAAAAAGTGGAACTTTCATATATTCTAGATTCATTACAAATAAAGTGAAATATTTCAAGCCTTTTTTTTTGTTTTAATCTTAATGATTATGGCTTACAGCTCATGGAAATAAAAAATCCAGTATCGCAAAATATTAGAATAAAGAATTTATAATACAGAAATTTCAACCTGAGAAGAACTCTAATCAGCTAATTAACTCAAAACACCTGCCAAGATTTCCTGAGCCTTTAATCTCTCAGTCTGGTTCAGTACACACAACCACAATCATGGGGAAGATTAAATGTTGCATTTTATTTGGAAATCAAGGTCCCAGAGTCTGGAAGAAGAGTGGAGAGGCACAGAATCCAAGTTGCTTGAACTCCAGTATGACACAGTCAGTGATGATTTGGGGGGGCCATGTCATCTGCTGGTGTTGGTCCACTGTGTTTTCTCAAGTCTAGAGTCAATGCAGTGTCTACCAGGAGATTTTAGAGCACTTCATGCTTCCATCTGCTGACAAGCTTTATGGAGATGCTGATTTCCTTTTCCAGCAGGACTTGGCACCTGCCACAGTGCCAAAACTAATAGAAACTGGTTTGCTGGCCATGGTATTACTGTGCTTAATTGGCCAGCCAAATCGCCTGACCTGAACCCCATAGACAATCTAATGAAAATGAGAGACACCAGACCCAACAATACAGATGAGCTGAAGGCCGCTATCAAAGAACAGTGAATACAGAAATTTAAGGCTTGGTAAAGTCAGATGAATACACAAACTGAGCATTTATGTCGCAGTGATAGTGTGTGAAAGTCCAATATATAGTGCCGGTAATTATTAGTGACAGTCAGATGACTGTGAACGTGCTAAGGTGTCTGTAGCTTCCATGTTTGTAGGCCATGGTGTGTTCTCGGAAACTGAGTTCGCTGACGGTGGTGTCCTGACAGGTTCATTATTAATCAAAAAAAATAATAAGAAATTTTTAAACAAAAACTTTCTATCCACTTCAGGCCATGTTCACAGACCAATCAAGCTTTTACGTTTCATTTTCACGTTAATAATATGTCAACAGAACTTGCACAGGCAATTCTGAAAGTGCTGAAAGTTCTCCTACTGGGGAGAGCCACACAAAAATGTGAGACTTTAACCATTAATTCATCAGGATAATATCATAAATAAATAGGCATATACATCAAAAGTATAGAGTCCTGATCAAAATCTCTAAAAAGGTAACATATAAGACAGGAATTATTTGGTTCTGTATAATTAACATCAAAATCAATTACCAGTTCCTAATGATATAACTTATATCTGTTGAAAAATCTGTGCAGAGCACAGCATTTTTATATTGATCAGGATTCAGTATTAGGTGTCTAACAGCTGTACCATCTCCAATCTCTTATTCTGATTGGTGATTCAGAAACATAAAGTCATTGTATTGTCCATTACAGCTGAAGCAGTTGCTGCATCACTGTATGTTTCAGTACATCAGCACATGGCATTCCGACTTCCTGACTGAAAAAACAAAAACTAGCAGTTGTTTTGGCAGAGCAGTATGGTAATGGAAATGCCAAGAATGCCACTTCTTGTTATAAAAATGACTGACTTTTAGATGCTTAGATGTTAGAGTACTGACTCAGTCTGTGTGTCAGGTAGATTCAGCATAAGAGACTCAAAAAGAAATTGATAGAGAGATTAAAAGAGGGATGGGAGTACATATTTATTTACCAAGCAGTCATGTTTTTCCTCTGCTTTTCTTGAACAGTAGTGGCCTTCATCTCTCAGTACAGATGCCAACAGTTTTTTTTTCTACATGATCTAATAGCAAGTTTGGAAGTTATAATGGCAGAGTCAAGCCTCACAAACAGAAAATAAACTCAAACCTGAGTCTACAATTCAGCAGTTCTTCTCTGTCATGGTTTATATTAGAAACTGAGGTATAGTGAGAAGAGGGTGCTTTTAAATCAAGGGTTCTTCAGTTTTGTTACTCTGAAGTTCCTATATGATTCTATGTGTGAGTGTTTGTACTTTTCAGAAAATGTTCCCAGTAGAACACCTTTAGAGATAGAACCATCTAAAAAACCTTGAAGGATTTTTTTCTCTAAAAGCATAGCAAACGGTTTAGCGCACTGTAGTGCATCATGGGTGTGCATCTTTATACATGTAAAAGATTTGTTAATAAGGAATATTAGGGTGAAATCAGATATACTACATGGCCAAAAGTATGTGGATCATGATCACAGTCAGCATTCCAATTCTTCCCAAAGGTGTTCAATGGGGTTGAGTTCAGGACTTGGACCTCTCAAGTTATTCCACATCAAGCTTGGCAAACCCATGTCTTTATGGACCTTGCTTTGCACACAGGGGCATTGTCATGCTCGAACAGGTTTGGGATCAGTTCCAGTGAAGGGAAATCCTTAATGCTACAGCATACAAAGACCTTCTATACAAATGTGTGCTTGCAACTTTGTGGCAGCATGAGAAAGGCCAACATATGGGTGTGAAGGTCAGGTGTCCACCTACTTTTGGTCAAATAGTGTATTGGAACAATTTTTGAATTTTCAAATTGTCTAATATCTACATATGAAGGGGGGCGGTGGGGGGGGGGGGGGTTATATCCTATTCTACAGAAGCATGGCTTACCCTTTTGTCAAGACTGACTGAAAAACATTTTAAGTTATATGTTTCCTCTCTCCACCTATTGTACATAAAGTATGCCCCAAATAACCTGAACCATGCTGTCCCAAATGATCAAACCATGTTTGGATTACATCATGATATTTCTATCAAACAGATCCACTGCAAAGACTAAGTAACATACGTTTTCACTTTCAATTTTTAGGTCAAAAAATAAATGTTGCTAATTTAAACTGTGTCAGTTTACATGAAAACCTGAAAGTGCACATATTATAGTACATAAGCTTTCACTAGAGATGAACAATCCATTTTATTCAGATTTTCTCTATAATCTCAACATTGCCCTGCAATTAGAAAATTTAATGTTTAATCCAGATTGAAATCTAGCTGTTAAGTGTAATTAATTTACAGTTTATGCTTCACATGGGTTTCACCTATACTGTCCTGTATTTTATAAACTGTCTTGTATTTTATGCACCTGTTTGTCAAGTCAGTCATAGATCACATTTGTTTTTGTTTTTTTTAAGTCAATGGCCTGCTTATTATCATTATTGTTGCTTATTGAATTGTTTGATTGGTTGATTTCTGAAGGGACCTGAAGGTCTGCACATGATTGTCTGATTAAGTTTTGAGCAAATTGGCCTTTTTTGAGTGAATTAACTCATCTTGTTAGGTGCAAGTTGGTCACAGCATCTGTCAGAATACAAGTGCAATCTGAGAATCTATCTGAGATAGTATGTTGTATTATTTAGAATATACCCATAATAAATGGTGCCCACACATTCATATAGCACATATACAGCAAAAAAAAACCACTGAGAGTGTGTGTGTGTGTGTGCTAAAGTTAACTTTATTAATGTTATAAAACATTATTTACAAATATATTTACATTGATTGGTTCAATAAACAGTCAATTTATTCAGTAATTTAGCATTTATGATTTTTTATGTTATAGGTTTTACTGTACTTTTAGGGAAAGCTATCACCATTTGCATTTACATTTATTCATTTAGCAGACGCTTTTATCCAAAGCGACTTACAAATGAGGAAATACAAGCAAAGCAGTATATCAAGCGAACAATATTAGTAGTGCTACCATACAAGATTTTTAATTGAGTTCTAGAGAAGCAAATTGTGCAGCGTAGAGGTGTAAGAGCCAGTGTAAGTGCAGAATGTTTTTTTTGTTTGTTTGTTTTGTTTTTTAAATATATAAGGGGGTAGGGGCAAGTTATGGGTTAGTTAAGTGTTCACGGAAGAGGTGGGTCTTTAGGCATTTTTTGTTAAGATAGTGACAGATTCTGGTGTCCGAATTGAGGTTGGAAGTTCTTTCCACCACTGAGGGACAGTCAGTTTGAAGGTTCTGGAAAGGGACCTCATGCCTTGCTGAGTAGGCACTACCAGGTATTGGGTGTTAACTGATTGCAGTTTGCATGACGGAACATAAACCCTCTAAATAAAGGATAGTGTTGAGGTGGGGGGGGGGGTGTCAAACAAGGTCTTGTACGTGAGCATCAAGTCCTTGAATTTGTTGTGGGCAGCTGCAGGAAGCCAGTGGAGGAAGTTGTGTGACATAGGTTATTTTGGGCTGGTTGAAGACAATGGGTGCTGCTGCACTCTGAATCATATGAAGGGGTTTGATGGAGCTGGCTGGGAGGCCCGAGAGTAGTGCGTTGCAATAGTCCCATTTTGAGATAATGAAATGTGGTTTGTAAAGGTTGTTTGTAAAAGTTGTCATCGAAAGTCACCCACAGGTTTGTGGCCTTCCTGGTTGGCTTGAGTGTGGTTGAGCCAAGCTGTACGGTGAGGTTGTGGTTGATTGAGGGGCAGGCAGGGAAAAGAAGCTCAGTTTTTGCCAAGTTGAGCTTAAGGTGGTGTTCCCTCATCCAGTTTGAGACGTCATACAGGCAGGCGGAGATGCGTGCTGAGACAGATGGATCATCAGGCTGGATGGTCAAATAGAGCTGGGTGTCATCAGCATAGCAGTGATATGAGAAGCCTTGAGCCTTGATATGAGAAGCCTCAATCACAGGCCCCAGAGATGAAGTATAAATAGAAAACAGCAGTGGACCCAGAACTGACACCTGGGGAACTCCAGTCCTGAAATTTTTTATTGATTGAAAATACAAATTCATACAGAAACCGCAAACTCTAACTATGTAAACTATTATCTAAAAATAAAAAATAAATAGTTTAATTAATTAATTCCATCCATTTTCTATACCGCTTATCCTACTGGGTCATGGGGAAGCTGGAGCCTATCCCAGGGAGCATTGGGCACAAGGCAGGGTACACCCTGGACAGGGAACCAATCCATCACAGGGCACACTCACACACAAATTCACATTCATCAGCCTAGCATGCATGTCTTTGGACTGGGGGAGGAAACCGCAGTACCCAGGGGTAACCCTCTCATCACGGGGAGAACATGCAAACTTCGTACACACAGGGCCGTGGTGGGAATCGAACCCCCATCTCTGGAGGTGTGAGCCGAACATGCTAACCATTAAGCCCCCAAGCAGCCAATCAATCAATTGATCAATTGATTAATATACTGTATGTATATACAAATATACCCAAATACTGAAATATGCATAGACTGAAATATCAGTCAAAATATTCTGCATCTGGCACTGCAGTCATGCCCCTCCCATAGTTAGCTTTTTTTTTTTTTGTACTTGCCTATGATATTTTCTAATAAATAAGTTAGCTTTATTCCCCCAAATATAGACAAAAATAAGTTATTAAACCATAGTGAACCTGACCCTGATCCAAAATATAAACAAATTATTAATTTAACCCACAGTTTAAGTTAATAATTCATCCCCAGTGAGTGTTTTAACCAGGCAAACATTTAATGAAGATGAATGAATGAACATGGTAAATGCGTCACACAGTGCAATGTCCAATATGTTAATGAATGTGGCCTTTCTTCGACCTCTAGCCAACATTAATGTAAAAAAAAAAAAAAGCCAGCTGCCACTTCTCTAGATCCAGCCACTTTCAGTGGGGTGCTAAAGTGTTGAGTACTAAAGAGAGATGAGGCTTCAGGGCTTGCTGGCTTTGACAGGCATCTCCCTTCATCAAACACCTCATACCCGCACCAGGCTGAAGCCATCAATGTACATCAAGCAGAGGGCTGAAAGGGCATCAGCAGTTTATTGCAGTTTAAGTTGGATGGATGCATAGTGGACTTTGTCTGTGTCATCTGTAAACTCTCATGATTAGAGAGAGATTAGATCATTTTTATTGTCATTGTAGCCATACACAAGTATACACTTGAAGGAAATAGCAATCTCCAAGGCCTTGGAGAGAAGACACAGACAGAAGTGTACACAGTCAATAACATGTAGTGCAAAAATTAGAGGGAGACAAAGTGGCAGTGCACAGCAGACAATACAATAGATACAATAAAGAAGAGAGAACAATAAATGCATACAATTTAATGTAAAGAAATGTAAATGCAATGTAATTAAAAATACATATTTTCGAACCTACAGAAGAGTGAATGCTTACCCATAAACCATTCTGGCCAAAAAATAAAACAGACTGAAATACCTTTTCATTTGGAGGACTCAAAATTCAAATATCTCGGAGTTAATGTCACCCGTTCTTATTCTGCGTTAATGGCGGCGAATTTTACACCCTTAATTTCATACATGAAGTCAGCCTTCCAAAGATGGGCAGCTCTACCATTATCCCCTCTTGGTAGAATAAACACAGTAAAAATGAACATTCTTCCAAAATTCCTCTACCTTTTCCAGTCCATCCCTTTGTTTTTACCCAAATCTTTCTTCAAGAATATAGACCAATTAATCTCCTCTTTTGTATGGGCAGGGAAAACTCCCAGGGTTTCCAAATTTTCACTTCAGAGGAGTCGACTAAGTGGTGGCCTCTCCTTGCCCAATTTCATGTATTATTATTGGGCGGCTAATATTCAGAAACTGGTGCTCTGGGTGCAGGCCCCCTCTCTTCCATGGTGCCACTTAGAAGCGAAGTCTTGTACTTCAACCTCCCTCCCTGCTATGGTGTTCTCCTCCCTTCCTATAGCCCTTTCACAATACACGGATAATCCAATAGTATGTACCTCTCTAAAAATTTTCTATCAGTTTCGCCATCATTTTAAATCCATCTCGGCCTCAACCATGGCACCTATATGTAATAACCACCTCTTTCCCCCCTCCTTTATGGATTCCACGTTCTCTTTGTGGGAAAAGAAGGGTCTGAAATGCTTTGAGGATCTTTTCATTAGTAATGTGTTTGCAAACTTTTCTGAATTATCCTCGTCATTCAGCCTGCCTCCGTCTCACCTATTCCGTTCCTTTCCTTTCCATTGTGTCTCCTCCCTATTCGCTGGTTTTCCCTCCTTACCTACAAAGTCTGCATGGGAAGAGGTGTTCAAGCTGAATCCTAATAAGGGTGGCATTATTTCACGGATATATGCAACAATCTGGTCACAGGACGATTCTTACAATATCAAAACCATTAGTGCTTGGGAAGAGGAATTGGGCCTGGACCTTGAGGATGATTACTGGGGCAGAGCGTTAGATAATATACGTACCAACACGTCCTGTGCTAGACTTAGTTTCATACAATTTAAAGTGGTCCATAGAGCTCACCTCTCTAGGAGTAAACTGTCTAAAATATAGCCCAATGTTCCTGACATGTGTGAAAAATGCAAACTTTCGTCCTGTAACCTCAGTCATATGTTTGCACTTTGTCCCAAATTGCAGAACTTTTGGAACTCTTTCTTCAAAACTATGTCCGACGTTCGTAAAATCAAATTAGATGTCTGTCCTTTAATTGCCATCTTTGGTGTTCTATCTCAGCATCAACCTCTGAACCATAAACAAGCTAGTGTTGTGGCCTTTGCATCGTTACTTGCTCGGCGCAGAATACTGTTTTCTTGATTGATTGTCTTGTTGATCTAGATTGCTCTTTGAGAAAAGTAATTAATACTTTGCCCTCAGGTTTTTAATAATAAAATCAAATATGTAAAACAGTTACCAGGTATTCTGTTTTTTGTTTGTTTGTTTGTTTGTTTGTTTGTTTTTTTAAAAGGCTCATTACTGTATGCTTAAAAATGCAATAGTGGATGTTTTTCCTTAGCAATTTGTCTTAATAATTACTATTTGATGATGTGGAATTAGCAAAAAAGTTATTTCTCTCTCAGTGGTGAAGTAGAAGAAATGTAAATGGCAAATGAAATTTTACCTTTGGGTGATTGGGGTTAAAATCTGACATTTAGATAAATAGATAGACAAATAGAGAGACATAAATATTTGCAGAGAGCGAGAGAGAGATTGATTGACACTTGTCTACATATCTCTGCCAGCAGTCTGGTCTGTCTTCAGAGCACTTCTGAAGTAAAGGTCAAAATAAATTATAAGCACAAGATTCTGGTAGTATCATTCCTTATAGCTCATTACAAGGTGACAGCTATAATCACCTTGTAATTGGCATCGACCGTGGTGTAATTGCTGTTTTTTCCTCCACATATGTCTAAAAAGTACTATTCATAAACTTGGTAAAAAGAAATTGTGCTAAATGTGTTACCTCTATAGCTAAAGTTTAAGGCTGAACTGTAAACATGCTTCTTTGAGCTAGAAATAAGCATGAAAATCAGAGAACATCTCATTTCGGTTCTATCTATTAAGAAGTGTGAAAACCCAGCGGGAAATCCATGTGCAGAATTAGTTTATCAGCTTCACTGGTGTAAGTATGCTAACATTTAGCACCAAGCTTGTATAAACACATCCAGTGCTTCCTACAGACACACTACGTAAGTAGGTTTCTCCTTCTTTACCATTCTGCAGCAGTTTATTCCCAATGAGTCTGGCCATTTGTCTTGTTTAGTATTAGGACTAGGGAATAAACACCCTAGAGCCTAAACAAATCACTCCAGCCAAACAGCACCATTGTGCATCATTTAACACTGTCTGTCTCTCTTGTGGCCTTATGGCCTTATGTCTCACATGGGATGAAGAGGATAAGTGTAAGTGTGTCTCTCTTGCAGTCTCTTGCTCTAAGACATTACTCCCCCATGCACAGACAAACTGAAATCCCTTGCCAGCATAGCTTGAACATACAGGATTTCATGTTGAGCAATGCAGTAAGAATAGATATTTTTACAAACAGTGAGAGGCTACTGCGGGTAGCAGAGTGAAACAGGGAAACAGGCACAAAGAGTGCTGGAAAGGCTAAGGCTGGCCCTACAGTTAAGATTAATGGAATATAGGCAACTGAAGCAGCAGAGGCTGCATTAAAGGCAGTCAGGGATAAATGGTTAAGGCTTGTATGTGCTGTAAGCTTTATCAATTTGCCTCACCTGTACAAAAAACAGCAAAAAGAGCAATTTATAGAGCGACGGATCAAGTATGCCATTCCTCTCACATGAACCATGAGGTTGGCCACATGCTCAATAATTTTCTTGTCCTCACAGGCCATGTAATAATGGGGGACATAAATAAACCTGGACTGAACATAGGCACTAACTTCATCCTTTATTACGTATGCAGTATACAGCTTACTATGTGCTCTGCTTGTCAGAACAGTTTGTTCCTTGGTTGCTTTATAGCATTGCACTCACACACACAGTACCTAAGGAAATAAAACATGTGTACATCCATTTAAAAAAAAAAAACGTGTCCCAAATAATAATATTTTTTTTGCTGCACTAACTCATAGTGGGGTATGACCCATATCAATTATTCTGACCCTGGAAAGGTCAGGTCCACATTCTACAAATCTTGCCTCTTATGATGTATCCATGCTCTGGGTGAGCATTGCAGAGTCATGCCATCGGTGTCCTCAGTCTCCACCTCCTCTAACATCAGGGGCACGGCACTGTATATGTGTAGTAGTTTATCAACTTTACAATCAACTGGAGCATAGAACACTTGATGCTGTGGGAAGGGAAGCACAGGTGTCTTTTATTGAAGTATATACATATATGCGTGTTCTGTTTAATCTGTTGCATCTGTTGTTCTGGCCTCCTGTTTAATTCTCCCCTCAAACGTAAGAACATCAAAAGACTTTTCTAAAATCAACAACTTTAGTAATGTCTACATTTAATATAAAAACATTTCATTGCCACATTTGAATAAAATCTTAATGGAGGCCAGACTTCCCATGTAGTTTTACAGCAATCACTTGTGACTTTGCTGGCTGTGAGTTCTAACATGCAATATGTGATCACTATGGTATCTCAGGATAGCTACTTGGTAGGAGGAAGGATCTGTGCCAGTCACCCAAGCCGACCCACACTTCCGTTATACTCTGAAATTCTACACACTTCCCTATGTGGTTCTTAGAGGACTATAAAAAATTAAACAGATAACAAACCTGTATAGCATATAGGAGTGACAGGTATGCACCTACAACTCCAATTCCAAAAAAGTTAGGACAGTATGGAAAATGCTAATAAAAACAAAGAGGAGTGGTAAAGGTAAAGGAGTGGAATGGGGGAAAGCTCTGCTTGCTAAACTTAACCAACTGGTGTCTTCAGCACCCAAACTCTTAATAAGTGTTATTAAAAGAAAAGGTGATGTTACACAGTGGTAAACAGTCGACTGTCAAAACCTTTTTGGAGTGTGTTACAGTCATCAGATTTGAAATGAGTGTATATTTTTAAAAAAATATTTAATTAAATACACAAACTAAACCATCAAATAATGTGTTAATAATGTGTTTTCAATATAGTACAGGGTCAACCGTATTTTTAAATGACACTTTTTGTTTGTTTTTTTGCATTTTTCATACTGTCCCAACTTTTTCAAAATTGGGGTTGTATGTTATGAGGGATACTTTATCTCGCACTGATTGTTTGAGAGCCTGTCCACAAACCTGTGAATCAACTTTTTGGAAATAAAATACTGAATGTAGGTTTTCCATTCCTATAAAAGATATTTTGATCTTAAAGACTCTGTATTGGATGAGGGCATCATTTAGCATGGGAGGGAGGTGTTTGGGGACTTTAGTTGTCCCATGTACAGTATATTCACATGATCTCTCTGAAAAGTGTGTGTGTGTGTGTGTGTGTGTGTGTGTGTGTGTGTGTGTGTGTGTGTGTGTGTGTGTGTGTGTGGCCAACAATAGGCAAAGCCTAAATTGAATAAAACAAGTTTAACTTTACTGTTTGCTTACTGTGACAAGTGCAAAGCACAAATAAATAAATAAAAATTTAATTTAAGGGTAATAATTTCACTATTACCCTTGGCCTGCTGTGTTCTCTGAGCTGTGTACTGCTGAGATTATTACAGGATTAAAAACAAAAGTTCCATCAACAAAAATGATACAAAGATAAGCTAAGGGTAGTTATGTAAATACTATAAATAAGCACAGCAGATACCATATAGAGGTTGCAGGAACACAAGATAAAGTAACAGTGACAAAAACACAAAGCAAGACACCCGAGAGTGGATTGCTTGTTCAAGCTATGAATGTAAATACAAGATCACTGCCACACTGAACGTACCAAAATACAGGTCATGAAAGTCTACATTGGACACTGATCACTGACTTCCTTTGAAGAAACTCAGCCCTCACATCATCAGATCCTTGAAGAAGATGTTGATACATGCCACCTCACACATTTGTGGTCAGTGGCCTTTGCTATGAGATATGGCCACCTCCAGTTTCTGGTGGATTCTGAGGGATATGGTCTGGAGTAGATACATGTTGGACACCCTCCTTAAGGCTGAGTTTTATCACATATATGTTGAGTTCTTGTTATGTTGAGCACTGCAATTACAAATGGGCAGTGAACACAGCAAAATGATGAGACTCCCCCATCTAGCCAGTGACAACTGGTTTCCAGTGCAAGGAGCTCTTAGTTGCTCACACTGTAATTATTTTCCTCCATAGTCAGCTACTTGTAGTAAAAGGCACTCGGGAGGCGTTTCATTGATTGTCCTTTTTTGTGAATGCACATCTCTGACTTCCTACTTAGAAGCATCCATTTGACAAATGACAGGTGACAAGCCAGGATGATGCATGATGGGAGCTGGAACATTATTGAGTGAAGTGAATGCCTCTTTAACAGCTGGACACCTAAACAACCTGGGCAATGAACTGGAACAAGGATGGGCATTGGCCAAGCCAAATGTTATAACCAAGTATTCATAGTAATTTGCTGTAATGTCCAGAGAACCAGAGCAACACTCAAATTTAGTTACATACCCTCATTGCTAGGGATCCTGGTATAGCCAATCAGTGAAGAGGTAGAAAATTCCTAAAATGAGTTCTCTAACGTCAGGAGAACCTGCATGGCTCCCTATTAGTATCTCACCCCCTTTAAACTTGCCTTGCAATACACTACTATGGCATGATCAAACTCTTCAGGACATCTAACACAAGGTTTTAAAACACTTCACTATAATATTTGGCTCCTAGGTTGCCTTAGGATCAGAGGTGGGTAATAACGTGTTGCATTTACTTCATTACATTTATTTGAGTAACTTTTTGAAAAAAAAAATACTTTTAAGAACAGGTTTAACTGGCCAGATTTATACTCAAGTTAATTTTTAATCAAAGACATGTGCTTTTACTTCGTTACATTTGGTGGCGTTCCTCCTTTACTGTTAAATAGTTTATATCACGTATAATGAGGTCGCGAGTCTCGAGATATGCTGCAGTGGTCCGAATGCATCTGCAAAGACAGCTTACTTTTTTAGCGGCTCAGACCTGGAAGATAATGGCCAAAGAGGGGGAAGAAGCAAGCGTGTTGATAGAGGCAGGAAATACACACACACACACACACACACACACACACTCTCACTCACTCTCTCTTTACACACACTTTATTTTCTGTTCTGTTCCATAGTCTGTTCTTTCGTTCTCGGTTGTCTCATTTAAATGCAGATGTTGACAAGTTTGTGTTGTTAACATGTTGTGAAAATAAAGACAATCAACTGTTGGGAAAATGTTTGTTTTTGGATGTGTGTGTGAGATTTTGTGTTGAAAGTGACAGGTTTTGTGTTCTGTGTTACTGGGATATGCTGCTTCATCTTGAACCCAGGTTTTATATCATATAAACAGACCAGACAGACTTTCAAGGCGAGGTGTAACTTACAGTTCTCCATGTAGTCTGAGATTCAGAATTCATTTTAATCAGATCTGAAGTAACTAGTAACTTGCTACTTGAATAGTCTTCTCATTAGATACTTTATTACTATTACTCAAGTAACTGTTAACATTATTATTTTTACTGTTTCTTGAGTAATTGTTTTTGTAAGTAAGCAGTTTTAAATTTTTGGCTACTCTATCCACCTTTGCTTCGGATCAAAATGCTCTTTAACTTAGGAAACTAGGTTAATAAGCCTAATGAATTCTTCGATAGAATTGAACATTTTGCATGTGTCCAGATTCTTTATCAATAATTTTGCCACATATGGCAATCTCATCTACGGTGTATTCCTGCTTGTTTCCAGTGTTCTTAGGATTGGCTCTATACCTACCACAAATTTACCAAGTTAAAAGTTATTGGAGATGAATAAAGGAATTATTAAATGATTAAAATTATGTTTATTTGTCACATTATGATAAACAACACTAATATTTGAGGAGTTCACTGTATTATTTGACAAAACAAGTATCAACAAAGACACATGCTGGTCTTAGGAATTAGTCCATTTACTTTTGTTGTCGATATATCACAAGCTCTTAGCTCCTCTAAAACATCCACTATTAGTGTATAATATATAATGCCACAGAAATCTTTGGAACAGCTTAAAATACCAAGACTAATCATTAAGTGTATTAAGTCAAGTCTTTTTTGACCATCTACTTGTACTACACTTGAGTGAAGTCATGTGGTCTGGAATTAGAGTAAACACTGAATTTGTGCGTGTGTGTGTGTGTGTGTGTGTGTGAGTGAGTGTGAGCGCGCACGTGCGTGTGTGCATGCGTGGGTGCCTTCGTGTGTGTGTGTGTGCGTGCATGTGTGTGTGCGTGCATGCGTGCGTGTGTGCATGCGTAGGTGCCTGTGTGTGTGTAATGTTGACTTGAGCAAGATTATGTCTGAAGTTTTTTAAATGGCACCATTTCCTGCTGTGAAGAAACTGCTGTGATCTAGTATAATTCCATTGAATACCCAGCATCATTTAATTACCCTCATCTCAAGCCCCTTTTGTTACTCCTGCTACAGTCACTGAACCAAGAGAGAAGGCTCAACATTTAAAGCATACTGTAAATATATACTTACTCCAATGTGGTTACAGACATAATAATGCATCGCATTCAATGTAATTATCACTATCACATACCAACAACCAAAATCTCTTAAACAGAATCATCAGTAAAGCCAATGTGATAAAACAATGTAAGCAGGAATATTACATTTTAATTAACTTTAGGAAGAGCAGCAATTTTAGAAACCACAGTACTTCAAAAAATATTAATTACACCATATTCTCCTGTGACACATTACCATAACTGTCAGCATTTTCTCAAACATCACTTTCATTCCTCATCCTGGCATATTGAAGGGTGAGATGGATTTTTCTCACTGCCATAGCATGAGAATATTCTGTGCTTCCAGTGTGAGTTGTCATATGAGAGTCGAGGTCACCCAGCTCTAACTTAGTAATAACTCTATTCTGTGTTCCCGCACTTCTAGAAGTCAGAATATTACAGATAAGCACTGATATTGCCTTGTCAGGATTGTCTGAAACCATCTTCCACTCCAAGGCATACTGAATGCTGCATATGGTATCCTTGTCAATCTCTCCCTCTAACTGCATATTATACATATCAAATATCTTCAGGACATTACAAATGCATAAGTGTGGACATGATCATTTGCTTCTTTTCTATTGTGCAAACTGCTATCTGCCAACATCCTCATTATATTATGAAACTGACATTCCAGGTCTATCTGTACTGCACAGCTTTATCACTGTGGTACAGCAGCTTCATCATAATGAAAGATATTCTCTATCTCATTCTTTATTGGCTCTTATTTGCTTGCTGCATGTGTGGTAAACTGAGTGTTAATTACACCTTACAGATACTACACACCAACAGACTTTTGATTAGTTGGATTATTGATCGGTTCAATTAGCCTGGATTAGCTTGTTCATCTGAGAGACTTTCAGAACATTTTCATATCCTAGAACATAATAGCAACAGAATATATTTTGTAATTGAAAATTTCACTGTGCAGCAGATGATCATAAAAGCCATGATACAAAAGTAATAGCATGAATGTGCCAGAGAAAAACATGATAAATGCATAGTAGTCTTCATAATGTGTTCCATAGGCAATGTACTGTTTCAAGCACTGTCAGTTACCTTTCATAAAGATTAGGCCCTTTCTCTGAGATTCACACTTTGCAAAAGATTGGACTTCATAAATCAGTCACTGTGCTTTGCATGCTGCTCAGGTTTTCAGGTGCTACAGCTCCCTCACATTTATGCTGCTTTCCTTGCAGCATTGACAGACAAATCTAATGTTAATATAATCCATTAGAGTTTATCCTCCAAGATGTTCTGCTTAGCCCACTGGGGTGCACATGAAATCTGACTTACCACATGATTAAAGTTTTATACTAAACATTATCAATGAGGTTATTTTTCTCAGGATATATTAAACTAAGCATGTGCTGGTAATTCAAAATCCAAAACCTTCTATCATTCAACAGCTTAACTTCCTGTCATTACATTATATACAAACATTACACAGACTTGCCAGACCTCTGGTTGTCTGGTTGGCAATCCTAAACAATCTGTACAGGATTTCACTGTGTTTTTTGTGTTATTGTTGCGGCCAAAAATGTTTGATTTTGAAGCACCTTTTTTCAAAATTTGTGATGCAATTTGTGGAGTTTCTTGTGCTTTTTTAGTGGAAAACTACTTGAATTGGTGAAATTGCAATTGCACAAAATTGTTTTCACTTTTGCAGTGATGTTTGTTGGTAAATTAGACCTTTTAGCTGTATTCATGTTCGACACATGAATCAAAGATGGATTTGGCTGAATGCACGCTGTGATGATGTCACGTGGCACATCTTGGCCCAAATCTGCAGAAAATCTGTGGTAATTTTGAAAAATTACAAGCTCTTCAGAGTATTGCAGCGTTTACTTGATTTTGCATTAATTTCTGTGATCACAAAATCTTGGAGGGACTGCATAAACACTGATAGACATTGCCTATGTCAGATGAGAAAGTTGAATGCTAACTACCTATTGACCAGCTGTTAGCTGGGCTGATGCATATGTCTTCCTATTTAGATCTACAGCTTTCATCTCACCAACATTTTGCAGCTGAGAAACAATATTTTTTGTGAGTTACGAGTCAATATTTTTGAATATTTGATATTCACGGGTTGATATTCATGAGTAAATTAGCCATGTCTAAGCATTATTTAATAATAATCACTGTTGTGTGTTGTATACTTAACATGGTTGCAAGAAAGTGCACAGTTGGAAGGGTAGTGTGTGGCTACCTGCAATTTATGAGCTTGTGTTTTTGAACGAGTTACTAAGGTGAATGAATTTGTATTGATCCTTTCTATAATGTGAGTCTATAAACTGCATGTATGTCAAACCTGATCTGGCCTCTTCAGTCAGTGAATCTTTTCAGTCACAGAGTTCAATGAGTCACCTTTGAGCTCATTTGGCCAGAGCATAAGATTTGTTTGCATTTCAAATCTTCTAAACACAGACATACATGCACATTATAATGTAGCACAAATTAGCAACAATTCTTAGCTTTTTTACACAATCAAGCTGTTTGTTGTCTTCCAGAGACAACTGCACATTTGAGCAAATCATGTAACTGTACAAATAATAGTGAAAGAATCTGAACAAATCACATGAAACTCGAATCACTGAAGAGACTCAAATATTGCTTCTATAGTTATGAGTTTTTTTCTCTTTGCTTACTTCTTTGTTGTTACACTGTGTCATCAAGACACTCTCACTGTGGATAGTCTGCAAATCTGATAGCTATTCAGCAAACAGTTCCGTTTTCAGATGTAATTTTGTCGTTTTGGACCTTACTCATTTTCCCTTTCTAAATAAAGTATTTGCATGTGCATACCACCACAGCCTTAATATTTTGTAAAGAGGAAGTAACCTGGTAGCCCTTTTATGGCTAGAAGTACATTCACATTTGCAGCACTTGGCAGACACCCTTATCCAGAGAGACTTACAAAAATGCTTTTTAGTCACCATCAAATCTATGCTAGTAATAAATAAATAAGTGCTAGTAGAAATAGGTCAACATGTAACAGTACTGTTGAGCTCTGTTAGAGGCGAGAGTATGAGATGGTACATGAAGTCAAGTTGTTTTTTTTGTTTGTTTGTTTTAATTCATGATTATTTAAGAGGTAGAAGACATAGGCCGTCAATCTTCTTTTGAAGACAGCCAGTGACTCAGCTGACAGCTGGGGGAAATTCATTGTATGATAGTACAGAGAACAGTCTTGATGCTTGTCTTCTTTGTGTGTTCAGGTCTGGTGGGTCAAGTCAAGCCATACTAGAGGCTCAAATGGAGTGTGGTGCAGAGCGGGTGTGATAAGTGCCTTCTGCTAGATGGGAGCTGGTCCCTTTTTTGACTTTGCAGGCAATCATCAGATTTAAATCTGATGTAGTCTGCTATAGGAAGCCAGTAAAGGAAACATAGCAAAGGGATGATGTTTGAAAAGGGGCAAAAACTGAATTCTGTTCTGGTGTAGGACTGGAATCTGTTCCTGACCAGTTCATCCTGATGTTCTAAAAGCAAAATCAGCATGAATGTATGTGTTTAACAATAGGAGATGAGAAATATATTTGATTGTCCAGAACTACACCAAGGTTGTGTGCATTGTCAGATGCTTTAATCCAATAGTTCAGGGTTATACACAAGCTCAGTCTTGCTGGGATTTAGTTTTAGGTGATGAGCTGCATCATTGACAAGATGTCTGCCGGACACGCTGAGATCTGTATAAAAACAAGTGTCTGAGGAAGGAAAGAAGAGGGTGAGTTGAGTGTCAGCATAGTAGTGGTATGAAAACAATGTGAGGATATTACCTCACTGAGTGAGCTGGCATAAAGGGATAATTAGTACCGTCTACATCTACTAAACATTACCCATCACTATTATAGCAAAGCAGAAAACAAACTTGGGTACTAAGCAACAAGTCATCCACACATACACAAATAATACACTGCAATATTTTTGGCAGCTATTATTGATTTATTTCAGCTGAAATTATTTCAAAGAACACAATATTACTATTAACTATTGACTTAACATATTGATTTTCTGATTGGTCCATTTATTTTGTATTTTGTATTTATTTTTTGTATATAGTGCCATAAACACTTGAGCACTCACTGATCACATTATAAGGAACACCTGTACACCTACTCATTCATGGCATTATCTAATGAGCCAATCATGTGGCAGCAGTGAAATGCATGAAATCATGCAGCTACAGGTCAGCAGCTTCAGCTTAATGCTTACATCAACCATCATAATGTTGAAAATGTTGAATGTTGAAAAATGTGATGTCAATGATTTTGACCATAGCATGATTGTTGGTGCCAGACGAGCTGGCTTGAGTATTTCTATAACTGCTGATCTCCTGGGATTTTCACACAAAACAGTCTCTAGAGTTTACTCAGCATGGTGCAATAAAGAAAAAAACATCCAGTAAGTGGCACTTCTGTGGACAGAAATGCCTTGTTGATGAGAAAGGTCAACAGAGAACATCAGACATATCTACAGACTTAAGCTCTAAGAGCTGCATGAGAGTTGAGCCTGTTTGTCTTACAGTATTTATTTTGCAAATTGATTTTTAAGTATGTATTTTTAAGTTTTAGCATGCATACTTAAAATTATAGTATGCATACTTATTATTGAGTAGGCAAACTTAGAAAATAAGTATGCATGCTAGAATTTTAACTATGCATGCTTATTTTTTAAGTATGCATACTTATTTTTCAAGTATGCATATAAACTATGTGTCTGTAATTAATTTGCATACAACTTTAAAAGAGCATACATATTTTGCATACTTATTGTTTAGTATTTGTACGTATTTTTACTTTAACATTTCTTTGCTTAAAGACTTCTATATTACTAATCCATATGGTAAGCTAGTTAAACCTGGACTCAAGAACCTGGATTCAAGATGAATCAGAATATCCCAGTCCTGCAGATCCTGAATATATACTGAATATATCCCAGTCCTGAATCTCAGACTACATGGAGAACTGTAAGTTACACCTCTCCTTGAAAGTCTGTCTGGTCTGTTTATATGATATAAAACCTGGGTTCAAGATGAAGCAGCATATCCAGGTAACGCAGAAAACAGAACCTGTCGTTATCAACACAAAATCTCACACACATACCCAAAAACAAACATTTTCTCAACAGTTGACTGTCTTTATTTTCACAACATGTTAACAACACAAACTTGCCAACATCTGCATTTAAATAAAACAACTGAGACCAAAAGAACAGACTATGGAACAGAACAGAAGGGAAGGTGTGTGTAGACAGAGAGATTGTGTGTGTGTGTGTGTGTGTGTGTGTGTGTGTGTGTGTGTGTGTGTGTGTGTGTGTATCCTGCCTCCATCAACACGCTCGCTTCTTCCCCCTCTTCAGCCATTATCTTCCAGGACTGAGCCGCTAAAAAAGTGAGCTGTTGTTGCGGACGCATTCAGACCACTGCAGCATATCGAGACTCGCGACCTCATTATACGTGATTATTAAAACAAATTTAATTTAATTTACTAATTAACTAATTGAACTAATTATAACTACTTATTACAACTACATATATTCATTCATATTTAACAGTAAAGGAGGAATGCCACTGAATGTAGCAAAATAAAGTACATTTTTGTGATTAAAAAATGCAAGAGTATAAGCAAACTTTCTCTTAAAAGTATTTTTTTTTCAAAAGGATACTCAGGTAAATGCATTGAAGTAAATGTAGCACTTTACTACCTACCGCTGTGAATTTCCATTCAAATTCCACAAGAATATAAATAATAATGGAATATTTAATGAGGAAGAAGTCTCAGATAAATGTAAAGTTGAAATGCATTAGGTACAATAGGAAATTGTCTAGAGTGGTTAAAAAAAAAAAAAAAAAAAGTTGAGTAATATAACTCCATATAGGGCTGTTAACCACATTTCCACAGGAGTAAGCAATTAGCCACACAGTGGCGTCAGCACTTGGGCCCACCTGCAGGCCCTGTTGCAAGTGCCCCAGCTGAACTGTGGTTGTTACATCCCTGCTGTGCAGTAATTTTAGCCTAGTGTCATGGTAAATGTGCAAATGGTTCAGTGCTGTGAAAAGAAGTGCTTTTTCATCAGTGCCTGTACAAACTTTGAATTTTGCCATGTATCATTCTGTGGTCTGTGTCAGTGGTTGAGCTTTGGAAGGTAAGCTGCAAACAGGGTCAGACCTGGGTTTTAATTAAATTCATTACATGTGAAAGGCATAAAATCCTTAGCAAGGCTTGGATAGTACAAAGTCATTTTGTTGCTCATCATCTGTATGCAGCCAACTAATTTTGTGGCGTTAGGATGAGGACATAAACAGGGTATTACTAGCCCAGTTTGAGGGATTAGGGTTTATCAAAAATGCCTAATTTACAGTGTGAAGCAGTAAGTAGTGACAGAGTAAACTATGGTCAATGTAGCTAGTGAGTTTTTACCCAGTTGTTACCCCCTTGTTAGTTATCTAACTTTAAAGTTATGTGAGGTAAAGAAACAAAGAGACATATAGGGTAGTTAGCTATAGTAAACAAGCAAAAGAGAGAGTAATAGTGTTAATGACAATTCTTCTATACTTTTTCTCTTTCACCTATCAGCATTTCGAAATGTTCACAACAGTATCACTTTTGTTCACAATAAGATAACACCAGTGGCAAAGTCACATAGTGTTGATCATAATGTAATTTTATGTGTCTCAATTCCTCTATGTGCAATACCTCTCGATAGATTTACAAAAATTTATTTAATTAACCTCTGCTCTCGAACAGCGCAATAGAAAAGGGGTCACCCTATAGTCCAGAGAATGTGTGAGAATGGGAAATGATGTCATTACAACTTGCAAATTACTACTTACAAGGCACAACAAACACAGCATCAGTTGTTGTTGCTGTTATTGAACATTCTATAAATTAACTCACCACCTCCTGAGGATGTTGTAAAATTCACATACTGTGGATAAATACTTAATATTTTGACTTACAATTAATTTTGTAGGCTTATTAGTGGGAGTTGAAAGATTTAAATATTATTTGAAGGATGCTTTGAAAATTCTAATATTAATATTGCTTGAGGTACTCAACATTATCAGATGTACTCTGCTTAACTTGGTTTAAAGCAACCTAATTATTCATGAACTTCTAACAACAAATGGCAATTAACTCGGTCTGCGACAGAAATGTTACATGAAAGAGATCATCTCTAGACTATTGTATTACCTCTAGTCTTCTGTTTGTAGGGACAAAAATATGTGATGGGAACTATAATTACCAAGGAATTTAATTTAGACATTAGTTTCTGCCTAGGGGTGCAGTGTATTCAATACTATACAGTATGGAGTTCATCAAAATAAGCGACAGATAATCACATCTACTATTTTCAGACTGCATTTCTCAGCTGCTTGTATTTTATGCATATGCTGCAGTTTAAATGATTTTACCATATTTTATATTCTAATCAAGAACAGTACCTGACATATGTGGGCTGCAGTTTGGTTTTTATGCATGTATGCACTCCCAAATTAAGATGGTGCCTAGGTTCATCTGCTCATAGCTGGTGCACCATAAGGTGGTGTGTGTCATGTCATGGCAAACTAGTGACTCAATTTCTCAGAATGCACTGCAAACTACAAACATGGCAGACAATGACTACAACTCCCAAACAACACACAGACACATTCACCTTCTCCTGCAGGATAATCACACACACCTGTTCCCAATCACACTCACAATCACAGCACACTATATAAGAAACTGTTCAGTCAATATGTCTTTGTGAAGTAATACGCTCAGTTGCCATTGTCTCTGTTGTTTACCAAGTCTTGCTATAGTGTTGTTTATTCTGGTTACGATTCTGTTTTTGCCATTGACCTTGATGTCTGTCTTACCTGCTCTAGCCTGTTTACCTGCTCTAGCCTGTTTACCTGATCGCCTGACCACTGTCTGTCTTTGTTTATCGATTTCTGCCTGACCCTTTGGATGTATGTTCTCAATAAACTGCCATACCTGCATTTGCTTCCAACTCAGCCTCCATTATGTGAAAGATTACTCTGCCTACAACATGGAAGCAGTAGGAGAGCAAGGAGAGCGCCATGCCAGGATCTTTATACCAGCATTTGATTCCGTGCGTTTTCCCCAGTGGTACCCCTGGATGTTCCGGATTCCTTCGATGGCTTTCAGGTATATACCAAAGGTCATCTCCTGCAATGCCAGTTTTATTTTACAAGCCTGGAGAACCCCAAGCCCACAGAAGAGCAGTGGCTGGGATTCATGCTGTCCCGGCTCACTGGCCCAGCCCACAGTTGGGCCGAGTTCCTGATTACCAACCCAGTTGGTAACACTTTTAGTTCAGCTGTTCGGACATCCAGGGTTCAAACCTGACCTGGAGAAAATGTTAGGAGTAAACTCGGGATCCATGGATCATATTTCTACTCCCAGGAATATTTCAAAAGCAGCAGGCATACCTACAAATGGCTCCACAAGAGAGTAAGAGAAGAGCTCCAGCTTAATACCCATGAAGTGGTCTCATCAGATGTCGACGGCACTGTCTCCCAAGCCAGGTACTTGTCTGAGGTCGACGGCATGGCCTCCCACATCCTGTTCTTGTCTGAGGTTGATGAGGTGGCCAACCAAGCTCTGAATACACTTGAGGCAGCTGACGTGGCCAACCAAGCTCTGCATACACCTAAGGCTGCTGACACTGTCAACCAAGCTCTACTCCCACCTGAGGCTGATGTCATGACGTCCACCCTGTGGCCTTGTGGAGAGCGTACCTGCATGGTGAAAGTCACTCCCCCCTCGGGTTCCTCCTTGAGCTCCGTTCCCCACACAGAAAGGCCGTCCAGATGGCCCACCAAGTCAAGCCCCTGTCTGAAGCTGACAACACAGCTTCCCAATCCTGGATCTTGCCTAACGACCCCAGCGAACCTGCCCCAGCCCCAGACTGCTTCTCTGCTCTTCAAGGAACCTGCTACTTGTTGGACTATGCCTGCCTTGGGACCTGAGGGGCTGTGTGAATATTGTGCCCAGAGGGTCAGGACTGCCAGGGGAGGGTGCCCTATAGGTCCTACACAGACCTATTCCCAATCACACTCACAATCACACCACACAATATAAGAAACTGTTCAGTCAATATGTCTTTGCGAACAGGTACGCTCAGTTGTCATTGTCTGTCGTTTACCTAGCCTTGCTATAGTGTTGTTGTTTCTGATTATGATTCAGCTTTTGCCCTTGACCTTGATTTATGCCTTACCTGCTCTAGTCTATTTATTGATTTCAGCCTGAACCTTTGGATGTGTGTTCTCAATAAACTGCTATACCTGCATTTGCTTCCACCTCAGCCTCCATTACATGATAGTGTGACAACGTCTTTGCCTTGCTCCAGTGGGTATGGACCCTGATTAATGGAGCTAGTGTAAGGGGTCCAGATTCCAATGAACCATACCCCACTTTCTCAGCTGCAAACAGAAACATCTAATTTGCTGTGTCAATGCATGGTCACCCAGCCACCTAGCAGAATGCAACATGTTTTTCCTGATTTTGTTGCACTAGGTCATAGTGTTTTACTGTGCCATTGGAAACTATGAAATTAAGGTAGTGGTTCCTTTTAGACAACATCAATCATTCACTGTTTTGAACATCAAGAGTAATTTATCCAGCCTTAACCTAAACAGTAATTGATTCCTTTATGATTTACATCTTATACCTGTACCTACAACCAGGAGGGACATCAGGGTCACTGGTTTGCTGAGATTAGTCAACCATGCAAATGATATGTGGTTGGAAGTGATCTCATGGACAGGATGTCTTGATGGACAGGGAAGATGGTGGCTAAGAAATTGCACAAAAAAGATGGGCTGCAGTAAGTAATTATATGCATACAAAGTGCATATGTATGGTAAGTGTACCCAATTATATGCCCAGTGAACATACAGTATGTATTTATGATGTAGCTGAGGTATCATAACCCAGACTCATGGAAAAAATGTTCTCATACAACTAATTTGTATTGACTCCTGGGTTGGCTATCACTGGAAGTATTATCTAGCTTCTGTGTGTTTTCAAAGAAAAAAATCCAACATTTTCCATCAGTGTGATTAAAGTGGATTTTTTAAGAATGTGTGATTGTTACACTTCAATGTGCCATTGTCACTTCTCTGCTTGTGACATTCCAGGAGTCCCTTCACAGAATATTTCACCCATATTTCACACACATACCAAATTAAATTATCCCATACCATGCTCTTAACTTCATCACCATGGTGATAATGCCCAGTTGTTGCAGTGAAATGGCGTAAATGGGTAACACGCATTCGTTTTCATATGAGCTCAAATTATTTCCAACATAAATGAGCTCCAATCCAGTGGATGCCAAGATAGCAAAGAGGAAATCAAGTGGAGTGCTTTGGACTAGTGGCTGGTGACAGAGACTTCTGACTGACTGATCTGCACACTGTCTTGGCACATGGAGAGAAAAGCCCTAAGGTGGCTCAGAACTGTCTAATCCATATTCAGGCTGACACTTTTATAGTGACCATGCAGTGCTGTCATACAAAACTGGGCTTTTTTTAAAGGGGACCTATTATGCAAAGTTTATGTTTACATAAATGTTTGTCAGCAGTGTGTGTACACAACCACCCTTTAATGGTAAAAATCCACCCACTCCTTTTTTACAGTGGCAAGAAAAAGTATGTGAACCATTTGGAATTTCATGGTTTTCTGCATAAATTTGTCATAAAATGTGAACTGATCTTCATCTAAGTCAAGGATATTGACAAATATGATGTGCATAAAATAAAAACGCAAAATAAATTCTGATCCCTCATGTCTTTATTGAACACACTCATTCAACATTCAAAATGGCAGTGGAAAAGTAAGTGAACCCTTAGAATTAATAAAAGGTTTACCCCCCCTTGGCAGCAATAACCTTAACCAGGCGCTTCCTGTAGCTGAGGATCAGACCTGCACATCGTTCAGGAGGAATCTTAGCCCATTCTTCCTGGCAGAACTGCTTTAGCTCTGTCATATTCTTTGGACGTCTCATGTGTATGGCTCTCTTCAAGTTATTCCATAGCACCTCTATTGGGTTGAGGTCTGGGCTCTGACTTGGCCCCTCCAAAAGGTGGATTTTGTTTTTCTTAAGCCATTCTGTTGTGGACTTGCTCCGGTGTTTTGGGTAGTTGTCCTGTTGCATCACCCAACTTCTACACAGTTTCAGCTGACGTACAGACATTCTCACATTAGCCTGAAGAATTGTCTGAAATACTTGGGAATTCATCTTCAGCTCAATGATTGCAAGATGGCCAGGCCCTGATGCAGTAAAGCAGGCCCAAATCATGATGTTTCCTCCACCATACTTTACGGTTGGGATGATGTTTTCATGATGATATGCCATGCCCTTTCTACGCCAGATGTAGTGTTATGTGGTTTTTCCAAATAGTTCAATCTTAGTTTCATCAGTCCACAAAACATTTTGCCAATACCGCTGTGGAGTGTCAGTGTGCTCTTTTGCAAACTTCAGGCATGCAGCAATGTTCTTTTTCGTAAGCAGTGGCTTCCTTCATGGTGTCCTGCCATTGATACCCTGCTTGTTCAATGTTTTACGTATTGTAGACTCATGAACAGAGATGTTAGCCAGTTCCAATGATGCCTTCAAATCTTTGGCTGTCATTCGGGGTTGTTTCTTTACTTCATCGATGAGTCTTCGATGTGCTCTTGGTGTCATTTTGACTGGGCGCCCACTTCTTGGTAGAATAGCAACAGTCCCAAAGTGTCTCCATTTGTAAAATGTTTGCCTAACTGTTTCTAAAGTCTTTGAAATCACTTTGTAACCCTTACCAGCTTTATGTAAATCAACAATTCTTGATCATAGATCTACTGAAAGCTCTTTTTGGCAAGGCATGGCTCACATAAGCATGTGCTTCTTGTGCAGAGCAAACTCCAAAAGTTTGAGGGGTTTTTATCAGTCAAAGTAGCTGTAGTCCACACCTCCAAACTCATTTTCTTAACGAGACTCCAGGTATGCTAAAACCTGACTCCAATTAGCTTTTTTGAGGTCATTAAATCAAGAGTTCACATACTTTTTCCATAAGCACTATGAGGTTTTTTTGGTTGTTCTCAATAAAGACATGAAAGATCAGAATAATTTTTGTGTTGTTATTTTAGACACATTATATTTGTCAATACCCTTGACTTAGATGAAGAGCAGATCACATTTTATGAAAAATATATGCAGAAAACCATGAAATTCCAAAAGGGTTAGGGTTAGGGTTACTTTTTCTTGCCACAGTATATATTCCCCATATATCATAAACAGTGTCCCAAAATGAGTAGTTTTCATTTTCTCTCCAATGTGACATCACATTAGAACAGCCCTGCCCACTATTGGTGACGGACTCTTCCCTATTAACATGGATCCTCCCGTGAGTGAGCTACATACAATCCGCCATGTTCTCCACACTGGAGCAGCTATAGCGATAAGAAGATATGTCTCAGCTTGGTAAGCTTTGTAAGTGTGAGGTGTAAGTGAAAGGAAGTGAAAGGGAGGAGCATCTCATTTGCATTTAAAGAGACACACACGAAAACAGTGTTTTTGTTCCACCCAAAAAGGGGCATTTACAGCATGGTATAATAAATTATCCGTGGGGTAATTTGAGCTGAAACTTCACAGACACATTCTGGGAACACCTGAGACTTATATTACATCTTGTAAAAAGGTTCAAAATAGGTCTCCTTTAAGGACCATTCTTGCAGATGTATGTGGCAACTAATAAAAAGACTAAACATCTAATTGTACATAAATATTTTTTAAAGAACAAAATATATACAGGCGGTATGCCTATACAACTGTCATTACCCCCACAAGGTTGGCATGCCTATTTTCTTTGGTTCCAGGTGGTAGATGCAATGCTTTTGGCCTAAAGCAAGCTGCCTGCTTTATGAGGTGGCAAATGAAGCACCAATGCAGGCACTAAATGTGCCAGCATCAGTGTCATAAGCACAGAACATGAAGACAGTGATTACAGCCTCATTGCGCTGTTAGTATGGGAATTGGCCAGCCATATTTAGAGAGCCATAAAACATACACAGACTGAAGGGTTTAAAGCGAGTGGTTATTCCGTAATGGAAGCTCTTCACTGCACCTTTACTACTGTACAAACATCTATCTGGGGGCGGGGGGCTGAGGGGTTGGGTATGGCAGAGGGGGATACACGATGTAAAGATGATGTCCAGGTTCTGTCCGAAACATTTACGAAAATGATTGGAAATTACTCAATGATTTTATGACATGATTACAGATGACAAAATGTCATCAATAATATGGTCCCTTTATAGAAGCAACTTTGAATGTAGGAGGAGGCTCTTTTATTTGACTGAACTGAGGTAATTAACAAACGCACCTGCATTAATGGCAGTACATGAATTACTGTAGGTTACTAAGTCAAATACACTGCTTTCCCGAGGCACTGATTATTGCATTAAACTGTGCACAGCAAAAAGTGTTTGTGGTTGTTTACAGGAACTGATAAAAAGGAACAGTTACAGTACAAGTGATATATTCATTCTAAATCTAAATTTGGATAAGTGTAAAAGCACAGCATTTATAATATTAGCTGAAAAAATTAAGCTCTGGCTATTATAACCATATGAAATCTATGCTTTTGACATCTATGTCTGAAGAATTCTCAGAAGCTATCACTAAAACAACTTTTGGTGAAATGGGTTGCAGTCTATAACACTTAATATACAGTCAGCATTACTGACTGTCTATTTAAACTATTTAGAGCATTATTTAGCATTGGATCTATTCTATAGTCTGTCAGGTTACTTGAAAATAAGGTAACTCTCTACAGTAAAATTCTCATTTAGCTTGGGTTACTGTCTGTGCAGAATTTCACATGTTCTCTCCATGTCTATTTGGGCTTCCTCAGGATCCTCCGGTTTCCTCTCACTGTCCAAAAAACATGAGAAGTAGGAGGATTTACTAAATTGCCCCAAGGTGTGAATGAGTGTGTAAATGTGCATATGCATGGTGTTTTGCAATGGAGTAGTGTTCCATCCAGGGTGTATTCCTGACTTGCGTCTAGTGTTCTCCAGGTCCACTGCAAATCTGACCAGGTAAAGCTGTTGCTGAACATGAATGAAGGAAGCAGCTACAGTTTAATTAACCAGAGGCCTTTCCTAATCTACCATTAGACAACGACAATTCCTGTTCCTACCCTATCTGGTCATGACCACACATAAATGACTGCACGAAAATTTTGTTTACAAAATGGTTAGGAATTCTAGATAGAGTTGAGTTGAGTTTTACTCAGTGTAGCTCAAGAAAAAAAGATGCTGAATGAGTGGGACAGGAGTCCCTTCAATTTCTGTGGTTGAGGATAGAGGTATAAGGTAAGAGGATAGCTGAAGTAAACAAATAGTTACTTGTGATTTGTTACCTGCAAATGTAGTCCTACCTATCGCAAACCAGCCAGAAGCTATTGGCAGAAATAGCAGTTTAGAACCTCTTTTAAATGAAAAGACATATCATTCTTTCTAAAGAAATAAACTGACCCTTGTTAATGAGTAATTATGCCATGCTGTTAAACACTTTTCAATTAGATTTAAGTGCAGGCTCAATGCAATTGCATCACTCATTATCTTTACAAACAATGAGTTTTTAGGCCAAGGATTAAAATTATTTACTCAGATGAGTCAGCTCTTGAAACTCAGTGTTTGTTTGGGATAGTACAAACATAGTCCTGGAGCATTTATTTTGGAGAGCTCCCATCCCACTAAACAAGAAAGATGGGTCTGAGGCCATTTCACACAAACCTACCAGATGTATGATGGTCTTCAATTTTACTACAGCAAGTGACTGAGGATGATAGAAAAAGAGATTGCTGCAGCATTAAACAAGGACAAGAAATGAATAAAGTTAAAGTGAGTGGCTGTCAAAAAAAAAGTAAGCAAGCACATAGATTTGAAAGGATTTAGGAAGGAAGAAAAAAGAGGATGACGTGTTGTTCTTTACAGCTCCCTTTCCTGCATGAGCACGCTGCCCCTGACTGGTTTTCTCCATTCCACTCAAGAGAGCAGGAGCAGTCAGGGGGAAGAGCTGTTCAAACGGGTCATTAGCCTCCAATTCACCACAACACCCCAGCCACTAAGCAGCTCAGTCTGGGGCCAGCCAAGTGCCATTCATCTATACGAAGTGTATAAGAAAGTTTATACAGTATATTCATTGTTCTATAGCACGACTCTCTTATTATTATTATTATTATAATTATTATTATTATTATTGTTATTGTTGTTGTTGTTGTTGTCTCTTATCAGCTGCATCTGCATACATTTTTTTAAATGCCTGTCTCCAAAATCTAGAGCTCTCTTATTAACCAATTCAGCTCACTCCAAGTTCCAGTCTCCCTTGGTTGCCCCTGTCTGTATGTGTCTTCCTCTGGGATTGAACTCTATACTGTGATGTGGAGTCCTGAAAGAGTCTCACATGCAATCACCTGAGGGACATTTGGCAAGGTGATGGTAGGGATTCCAGATGATATGGTCAGAACAAAAGGGTGTGTGCCACTGGCCAGATGAAGAAATGGAGGTAACACAAGATAGACAAGGTTATTACTATGTCTAATATTATGTCTAATATTATGTCAAGGTTATTACCATGTCTAATATTTATGTGTTGTCCAGTATCTTTGCTAACATCTGAAATGGGTCACGTTAACAGAAGCAATAAAATAAAATGTAGGCATCACAGTGAAAGGTAAGTTTGGGTTAAGTTGGGTAGTTGATGTGGAAGAGGAAATTTCAGAATGTATGAGATATGAATTGTATATGTGAATATGGAGTCATGCTGAGATAGAGACAGTACAAAATCTGTCTGTATAAACTTTTACTCCTGACAGATTCATTTTGTCTTTAGCCTCTCTTCCTGAAATACCATAAATTGACTTTCAGGAAAGAAGCCCAAGTACAGATGTTGCTCAAATCAGAAGATTAGAGTGAAATTCTGAATGGCGTACTAAGTTTGGGTAATTATGCATAATACATTCAGTAAGTATCTTACATGCTCCTGTATTTAACTCACTGATGAGAATTATCTCTGCACGACTAAATGAGTGAGATCAAATACTGAATGATTTAATGATTTCATTCAGACAAACTGCATTTCATTTGCTAATTCGTGTGGAGTTTAAGAATTTGTTCAGGAAGCATATCTTAGAATCTTGATATGGGCCAGTGATACTGTATGTGAAGATGCATCTGGTAGTGTTTATGATAAATTGGATGTAACTGAAAATAAATATTCAGTTACCAGCTTGATTCTGATTGTAGGACTATTTAGCTTAATAGGAGTAGCTCCTCTGACTGACTGAGAGAATCCGAAAGCAGTGCTAGAGCTCCTTCTCAAGAGGCCAGATTGCTGTAATGAGCTCATTAAAGTCATGAAATCTGGTTATGAAGCATGACCAAGATGAAATTGCAGAGCATCTCTTTCTCACACACTCTCTCTCTGATTCCTGGTGAGTGTCTGAAACAGGCACATATTCAAATGTTGTTTCTTCAGTGACCCTGACGAAATCTTAGGGATGATGTTTGCCTAGAAGCTGTTATGATGTGGAACATGAAAAAAAGTTTTTCATGATATCTGGTGTTTTCCAGGCATCAGGCTTCAGTAATCTGTTTGAAGTATATGGCCTATTTTTCAATAACTTCAACTTTTCAAATCAAATTATTTACTGTGAATTTAGGGGGGAAAACAGATCATACACTGGGTATTTGTGTACAAGAATACATTAACAGGAATTTATGTAATTTCAGTATTAATATCACAAAGAGAAGGCTCTGTGATTTAACTATGACACCTAATTAAAATTAAGTGCTAATGCAAAAGGCGTTAAATGTTTTTGTGCAGTAAGCAGAACTGTATTTGAAATAAAACTCCAGGTCGAAATGGTTCAGCAGCGTTTTGTGATCAATTCCACTGGCAATTCTCCATCCATCCATCTTCTATACCGCTTATCCTTCCTTCAGGATCACGGGGAAGCCTGGAGCCTATCCCAGGGAGCTTCGGGCACAAGGCAGGGTACAGGCAGGGTACACCCTGGACAGGGTGCCAATCCATCGTAGGATCCATCGCACACTCACATACACATTCACACACCCATTCATACAGTACGGACACTTTGGACATGCCAATCAGCCTACCATGCATGTCTTTGGACTGGGGGAGGAAACCGGAGTACGCAGAGAACATGCAAACTCCGCACACACAGGGCCACGGTGGGAATCAAACGAGCTAACCACTAAGCCACTGTACTGGCAATTCTGTACGAGAGAAATAAATGCATGTGTGGCACTTATAGACCATGACAGGAGCTGGTAATAAATGCAGGAACTTAACTTTCTCACAACAGTAATGAAAGCAAATGTGTTTCCCAAATTCAGCAACTTTCATTAGTGCCACAGAATCAGTTCTGATGCAGAGGAATTCTGATGTGGCCAAGACCTTCACTCTGTCTTCCTTCATCTCTCCAAGTTGTTGAATTCTAAGAGTTTGATCTGCAATGTGAAAAAAGTATAAAATTACAATAAAAAAACTTTGCAGTAATCTGCTTTCCTAACTTCAAAACCTACAGGGACATTACCAACATTGCACCTACTTTTTTAAAACTGTAATAAATTACAGTTGTATAATAATACACAGAAAATGTGTAATTAAAAAAAAGACTCCTTGGCATTGATTGGGTTCTTCCAGACCTGCATGAGTTTCCTAAGCTTAGCTGTTCACAGCAGATATTGTTGGTGTCTCGAAGTCAGGATGCAGAGGCAATTTTAAGCACTGTAAAAATGTTAAATATTTATTTGGAAAAAGGTTATAACCAGTGTGTTTATAGACAATATATTGTATATTTATCCACTTGTGTTATTGCCTGGGCATGAGATCAATTATCAGTCTCCATCGTGATGTCCAACAGCTGTCATGCTAAAATAATAATAATAATAAATATATATTTATACATTTATGAGCTGTGAATAAGACATATATGAGCTCAGGATTAAAAACAATTTAAAAAAATACATTTATCAGATGTATTGAGAAATTCATTAAATCACTGTAATTATAAGTTACATTAAAATGCCATAAATAAACAATTTGTGAAGAAATTTCTGCCAGAATATATATTTAATTAATATACAATATTTGCCTATATGCATAGATATGCCTGTATGCCTATTTGCATGAATGTGACTGTGGTTTTGCTGTGTGTAGTTTTGCTAATCACTGCTGGGGTTCAGGTATTTTATATGTGTTCATCAGCCAGTAATATTAATCAGAAGCACTCAGACACCAATTATCCTCATTTGTTCCACTCAAGCACTGACTCAAGTAGTAGGAAGAAATGAATAACGCAATATTAGCATTCTACTAACTACTATTAACTAGCTAGAAACTCTGATTAACAAATTAGTAAGAGTAATAGCACACAGATGAATGCAGTAGTTCACTATTAGCTAATCAGAAACTCCTATTTCTTTCATGCCTCCATTAGAACTACTAAGAAACTACAGTTTCATAATTAATGCAAAACTGCCACTGTTAATGAATAGACAAGATTGTTTACATAATCAAACGCAATAACAGACTTATGCTTTGGATAAGCTGTTAATAATTAGTACATTATATAATTTCTCCTAGAGAACTATTTAATAACGATGGATCATTTTAAAGAATGCAGATTTCGGGACCTTACTCCAGTGGCCAAATTTCTGTCATCCCCTGAACTTCACCCTTATTTGTAGTAATTTTTTCCACATTATTATTACTACTTAAATAAAGCGAAGACAGCATAGGTCCACACTTCTCACTGAATCGCTAGAGAGTCATAGAACTACTGGAACATTTCAAGTCAGCCATACCCCAAATGCCAGACAAATTGTAACCTATACAGTGATTTATTTATTTAACATAACTCACAGAAATATATGGTTCTGTGTAAATCTTCTACCTCATGGTTAGAAGATTCTATACTTTAGGATTAGGTTCATTAATAACTATTGTAAAAATCATGGTGGCCTACTAGTAATGACTTAAATGTTACTACATCCTTCTAAAGGAAATACTAGCCATTTGGAACAGTATTCTAAAGTGAAAAGCATGATAATTCCCTAGTAATGACACAAGTGTTACCAAATCCTTCAGAATGAATTACTATCCAAAGCCTTACAAAAACCTCAAAAGCTTACAATGACTTCAGTGTTTGGTTGTACATGATATTTATTCATCATAACTGGGGAAAAAAACGCAGCACAATGTCATGAAAGGCAACGTGTTTTGACACTCTCACTACACAGAACGAATGTCTGTAAATACTCAGCCACATATGACGGCTGACTGTAAACATGAGGCATGGAACACCAACAGATACAGTGGCTGTGTTGTTACATGTTGTTGCTAGTCAGAATTTTTATAAACATTTATTAATTTTATAATGATTAATAATTATAAAATTAATAATAGATTATAATTATATATATAATAATAGTATGCAATAACTATTAATGAAGTGGCTGGTTCCATTTTCATTTCATCAAACAGCTTCACATAAACATCAAAACATAAGCATCTTAGAATATCGTGATGCCTGAACTGGAATAAACACTTTATTGCCTTCTAGTATCTTTAAATGCTATAATGCCTTCTAATATCTTTCAGAAGATGCCCTAGAGGACCATCTTTGTGCTTGTACCCCAGCCAGTATGTCTACTCAATAAAAGACAATTATTTTTTCAAAAGCTTCTCTGTCCTATTTTCTCTTAATCGCCAAATATGCTTTTGTAGGTTAACCAAGTCCTTTCAATATTTTGTGTGTGCCCTCCATGGTTTGGGTCAACAAAGCATCTGCTGTGATTTACTGAGTAGTGAGTATAACCAAGTATTGCTAGAGCTCTGTAGGGTCTCCACTCATTGCTTAAAATGGCTGACCCTTGGCGAACATGTCTTCTAATGATAGGAATCAGGTGATTCCTGGAGTGCCAGGAATCTACAAGCCACACAATTGTCCGTCTTCTTTGACCCCTTAAGGCCATCATGCCAAAGACCCTCTTCTTTCTCTTTGATGTCGGTCTAGCTCTTCCTTGTCCATACTATAAAAACAATGTCAACTTTTTTCTGTGATTTATGTTCTGTTATCATAGCTATAGCTCAGCTCTCACCAGGATTCTTAGAATTCTCTTGCTCTTTCCATTGTTACCAACATAGTTCAAAGATTTGGTGTTTCCCAAAATCATAGTTCCAACCAACATTCTCAAACAGCATCGCAAATTTATGTGGTTGGAACTACAGCTCTCCATGGCCCATTCTGATTGCTGATTTAGAACTACTTAAGCAAGTCGCTGTCTTGTGAAGTGCTGAAATGTAACCGTGTACTGTATACTTAACTTTATAAATACATACAATTTACACTGATGGGAAATGTCTATAGTTATTCTCAATAAAAATTCTCAAACTATTAACTGCATATTAAACATAGGTGCTCATTCACAATCACTGCTTTGTTTATCAGATGTGCTTTTACAATTGCTGTGCAATTGTTTCAAGGGTCAGTGAAGACATATGCTACTGACCACAGTTGCACTGCGGTCCTGTGAATCATCCTGGAAATGACAAATATATACTGATGAGGTTCACTGTGATGACAGTAATGTGGAATGCAAAACAGGGAGGTGTCTGCTCCCGTGATAACAGTGAATTTAAGCTATACAGTTGTCTGCAACAATCATGCCACAGTCAAATCACTGTGGGCTACATTAATTATGTACAAATTTAATTTATTCATGAATTTATCTACAGTACTGTGGAAATGTCTTAGGCACATACAAAGAAATGCTGTATAGCAAAGATGCCTTCAAAAAGAAATAAATTAAATGTTTCTACATTTTAAAAAAAATACAATAAAGTGCAGTAATAAACAGTAATAAATGAAAAAAGTCAATATTTAGTTTGATGACCCTTTGTGTTAAAAAAAAAAAAAAAATTAATCTCAGGTACACTTTCTGCAGTTTTATAAGGAAATGAGCTGTAAGTTTTATTGAGCATCTTACAGAACCAGACACAGTTCTTCTGGAGATTTTGACTGTCGCACTTGCTTCTTATTTTTGCAGCAAAACCCAGCAGTGTTCATTGTGTTTTTTGTCCAAACATTTTTCTGTAACATTTAATTTTGTGCAGAAAAACTAATGTTTGCAAATCTAAACTGTGTTTGTACTGACTCGATAATGTAGAAGTCATAAAATAAAAATCTATAACAAAGTTTGTACTAAAAAAAATAGGGTGCCTAAGACTTTTGCACAGTAGTGTATTTTATGCATTTCTTATTACTTTTAATTATTGATTAAAATAAAAAGTAGCCTAAAAGTATCCTGATTTTAAGTGTCATTGTATGTTGCATAACATGTAAGCACCACAACATTAACTGTATTAAATTAATAGAATTTAATGTAATTTCGCAATTATCCTATTCTTTATTTTATTTAAGTTCTAGACATATTAGCTTGTGATTAGCAGCATATGTATGTAGTACCATTAGCAAATGCAACCGTAGACAAGCTAAATTAGGTAGTGATTGCCAAGGTAATTTAACATCTTATTAACAAATTGGGTTAAATAATGAAGGTAAGCATGAAGATAAAAAAGGCCAGTATTGTATCGAACTCTGTTTCCCCATCGGTAGCTATATTTCCCCCTAGTTATATTTTGAAAATGTGGTAACAGAAACTATATTTGTTGCTTTTTATGTCTTTATTAGCAGTTAACACAACCACCTACTGTTATATCTACCAATAAATTGTTTGTATACCTGGAAAAAAAAAATCATGGAGATTAATAAAGGCATGGAATGTTTTAGAGGTGGAATTAGGGGAAAGGCAGTACATTGCTCATAAGAAAATCAACATTCAATAAGTAACTAAGTTTTGATTTTGTCTTGACTTTTCGTTTGCAATTAAATAATGTGTTTTATTTTGTAAATTTCTGAAAAAAAATTATATAATTATAAAGATGAGTGATTAATCTTTCTTTTGCAGTTTTTCTCGATTGATCTGACAAATTTTTCCAAATGAATGTACCTGCTCTCAAAACTAAACAGACTCTTATCTTGGCCAAACAGTTCAATTTTACTACAAGATGAATTCTAAATTTATTCTAATCTAAAATTATTCTAATAATGCATTTATTATAAATAAATACTAACATCTAAACTACAAGTGTGTTCTCTGTTGATTTTATAACATATTCATCTAAAGCAACACAAATACATAAATAAAAATACATACTTATCATTAATGAGTAAGTTCTTGGGTTTAAAAAAAAAAAAAAAAAAAGAATAATAAAAAAAATTATAATATATAAATAGCAATATATAAATAAAAAATATTTTATCGTCCCAAACAACTAAACGCGTAAATTTGAAACCTGTCCTTCTACCTCTCTTTCCTCCTCTTCCACCCTGCTGTCCCTTGCTCTGTTTGTCACGATTCCCCCTTGAAGCAGCGTGCTCTAAGCGCGAATGCGCGAGCACCTGCTTTTCCATTGTTGACCGTAGTGACATCTGGACACGTGTGTTTTGTTTATGTTTCTGTCATGTCTCCTCCCTGTTCCGTCATTGGCTGGGAATTCACGTGGGTCTGTATTGCTCTCAGCTGCTAGCAGTTTAGACGCTGATTATGTCTGCATATATACCGCGCGCCTCCCAGCACACAACGGGGAAGATTATCTTAGAGTTAGTTTAAGTTCGTGTCGCAGTCGCGGTCGCAGTCGCAGTCGCGGTCGCGGTCGCAGTCGCGGTCGCGGGCCATGTTTAGAATTAGTTTAATTCGTATAGAAGTCATAGTCACGTTCCATGTTTAAAGTTAGTTCGCGCTGGATTATCCGCTTCCAGTCCCTCGTCATAGTTCGTTTCTTGTTTTGTTTATCGACCCTGTTTTCCGTGACCACGACCTAGATTCCTGCCTTGCCCCGTGTATACCTGTTTGCCAATCGCCTGACCTCTTGCATGTTTGTGGATTACGTTTTGGATCACGTTTTGGATTTGTCTGCCTATCTCTCTTTCAAATAAACAACTGTTCATCCTGCACTTGCATCCGTCCTATCTCTGCACCGTCACGATTTGTGACAGAATCTTCCGCCGAAACATGGATGCAGGAGGAGAACGGAGGAGACGCAGAACCCGGAAGTCGACGCCAACCGTCCCCGCTATGGACTCAGTCCACTTCCCACAATGGACATTTATGGGGCTTCCTGATCCATTTGATGGATTTTTCGGTGCCCCAGAATATTTCCTGGTAGATTGTCAATTCTATTTCTCCAGCCTGTCAGACCCTAAGCCAGAGGAGAAGCACTGGCTCCGATTCATGTGGTCCCGGTTCTTTGGACCGGCCTGTCAATGGGTGCAGCTCAAACTGGATAAGCACTGTAGGAACCTGGACAGTGTAGAACAGTTTGTGGGGGAATTCGTGATGCGATTCGGGAGTCCGGAGGCGAAGGACGAGCTAGAACAACTTCTCAGGGGGCTAAGTCTGGCAGGCGAACCTGCCCTGCCGTTTACCCACTACTACAGGCAACTTCATGCAGAGCTCAACTCTGAAATCCGAGTTAAGTCTCAAGTCCCTAAGGTCCAAGTCCAAGTGAAGCCTACAGTCTCTGAGGTCCAAGTCAAGCCTCCAGGCTCTGAGGTCCAAGTCAAGCCTCCAGGCTCTGAAGCCCAAGTCAAGCCTCCAGGCTCTGAAGCCCAAGTCAAGCCTCCAGACTCTGAAGCCCAAGTCAAGCCTCCAGGCTCTGAGATCCAAGTCAAGTCTCAAGTCCCTGAGATCCAAGTCAAGTCTCAAGTCCCTGAGATCCCAGTCAAGCCTCAAGTCCCTGAGGTCCCAGTCAAGCCTCCAGTCCCTGAGGTCCGAGCCAAGCCTCCCGTCCCTGAGGTCCGAGCCAAGTCTCACATCCCTGAGCTCACGTCCAAGCCTGCTGATCCAGTTGACCAAGCTCTGCTAATATCTCAGCCTAATGACCAAATGCTGCTCACGCCCAAGTCTACCGACCCGGTCGCCCAAAATCCGCCCGCGCCACAGTCTGCTGACACGCACAGCCAAACTCCGCCCGCGCCACAGTCTGCTGACACGGCCAGCCAAGCTCTGCCCACGCCACAGTCTGCTGACACGGCCAGCCAAGCTCCGCCCGCGCCACAGTCTGCTGACACGGCCAGCCAAGCTCCGGCCCACACCACAGTCTGCTGACATGGCCAGCCAAGCTCCGCCCGCGCCACAGTCTGCTGACACGGCCAGCCAAGCTCCGCCCATGCCCAAGGTTCACCTGGTGACCTCAGAGCCTCAGCCTCCCTGTTCAGCTGAGGACGTCGCTCAGCCCCCCTGTTCAGCTGAGGACGTCGTTCAGCCCGCCTGTTCAGCTGAGGACGTCGCTCAGCCCGCCTGTTCAGCTGAGGACGTCGCTCAGCCCGCCTGTTCAGCTGAGGTTGTCGCTCAGCCCGCCTGTTCAGCTGAGGTCGTCGCTCAGCCTCCCTGTTCAGCTGAGGTCGTCACTCAGCCTTCCGGCTCCATGGCAAACGTCGTTCCCCCCTACTGCTTCGAGGAGACCCACGCTCCTCTCCCTGGCCGCACGGAGACCCACGCTTCTCTCCCGGGCCTTACAGGGGACTTCGCTCTGCCTTCCAGTTCAGCTGGGGTCGTCGCTCCGCTTTCATGCTCCGCCGAGGACTTCGCTCAGCCTGCCTGCCTGGCTGTGGATATCGCTCTGCCTTCATGCTCCGCCGAGGACTTCGCTCAGTCTGCCTGCCCTGCTGTGGTCGTCGCTCTGCCTTCATGCTCCGCCGAGGACTTCGCTCAGCCTGCCTGCCTGGCTGTGGATGTCGCTCTGCCTTCATGCTCCGCCGAGGACGTCGCTCTGCCTTCATGCTCCACCGAGGACGTCGCTCTGCCTTCATGCTCCGCCAAGGACGTCGCTCTGCCTTCATGCTCCGCCGAGGACTTTGCTCAGCCTGCCTGCCCGGCTGTGGATGTCGCTCTGCTTCCCTGCTACGCCGAGGACGTCGCTCCGCTTCCCTGCGCCACCAATAACACCATGCAGTTTCCTGGCTCTGCTTGGGACATTCAGCCCAGGGGGCCGGGGCCGCCAATGAAAGGGGATGACTCATGGCATTCCGGGAGGAGTGCCTTTGGGAGGGGGGTTCTGTCACGATTCCCCCTTGAAGCAGCGTGCTCTAAGCGCGAATGCGCGAGCACCTGCTTTTCCGTTGTTGACCGTAGTGACATCTGGACACGTGTGTTTTGTTTATGTTTCTGTCATGTCTCCTCCCTGTTCCGTCATTGGCTGGGAATTCACGTGGGTCTGTATTGCTCTCAGCTGCTAGCAGTTTAGACGCTGATCATGTCCGCATATATACCGCGCGCCTCCCAGCACACAACGCGGAAGATTATCTTAGAGTTAGTTTAAGTTCGTATCGTAGTCATAGTCACGGGCCATGTTTAGAATTAGTTTAATTCGTATAGAAGTCATAGTCACGTTCCATGTTTAAAGTTAGTTCGCGCTGGATTATCCGCTTCCAGTCCCTCGTCATAGTTCGTTTCTTGTTTTGTTTATCGACCCTGTTTTCCTGCCTTGCCCCGTGTATACCTGTTTGCCAATCGCCTGACCTCTTGCATGTTTGTGGATTACGTTTTGAATCACATTTTGGATTTGTCTGCCTGTCTCTCTTTCAAATAAACATCTGTTCATCCTGCACTTGCATCCGTCCTATCTCTGCACCGTCACGATTCGTGACACTGTTTATGTCCTCTTTCATTTTTTTCTCTTGCTCTTTCCACTTTGCTCTCCACCCGTCTCTTCTCCCTCTACTCCACCCCCTTCTTCTCTTCCTACACCCTCAACTCTTCTTGCTCCTTCTCTTCCTACACCCTCTCCTCCTCTACCATCATCTCTTTTTCCTCTTCTGCTCTTCCGTTCCAATTCTCATTCCTGTATCCTGTGTTGTGCACTACTAACTCAGCAGATATCAGTTTGGGGTTAATAATTGAAGCATGTGCAACTGAGAGTTTAACAAATAACACTTTGGGGGGGGGGGGGGTTGCATTTGGAAAAATGGTAGATAAATCTTTGTGATTTCTGTTAAACCAATAAAAGAGGTTGGATAAATTAACTGTTGTGGAAACATTGAATAATTTGTGCATATTGTTTTGAAAATGTATGTATGTAATTTGTATGAAATTGACAAAAAAAAATCTATTTAGGACAGTTACAAAGTGTTCAGATGACTATGTTAATTGTTTTAAGTGGAGTTTGGGGAAATGTGTCAAATTTATCTAGAAAAACTCAGTGTATTGCTAAGCTATTCAGATATCTAGAAAATATAGATTTGGGTGAGCTTAATTGGGTCACTTCCCCTAATCAATCAAATCAATAATGAATTTCATTTAATTAGTTGGGTATTTCCATTGTGGCAAAAATCTTCTATCTGTGACGTTACTTAAACTGATAAGCATATATTGTAGTTTCATGTGGGCAGGTTGAAACAGAATGAGTTATATGTTATACTCTTATTAATGATATAGAAAGTAACATAATATAATACAAATACACTTACATATATATTGTAGATGGATAGATAGTTACATATTTTTTAGGAAAAAATATGTAATCGCTCAATGTTGAGGAAAAAATTATGGAATCATCAACAAAAATATCACAATTAGTACTTTGTTGGACCTCCTCCAGCTTTTTTTTCTTTGAGGCATGGACTTCACTAATGAAAAACAATATTGTCCATCAAGCTGGTTCCAACTTTTTCGAATAGCGGTTCACATATCAGCTTTGCAGGATGGAGCCTTGTCATGGACCAATATTTTTCATTTCCACCATAAATTTTCAATGGGATTGAGATCCGGACTGTTTGCTGGCCATGTCATTGAGTTCCTTAAGAAAAGCTTTAACACTTTTTGCTCTGTGGTAAGATGCATTATCATCCTGAAAAATTACTTCATCATCACCAAAACTATTTTCTATCAATGGAATGAGAAAAGTGTCCAAAATTTCAGTGTACACCTGTGCACTGATTGTTGAGGTCTCCCCTGGTCCTTTACCTTCCATACAACCCTATATCATAAATGTGTGGTGAAATTTGATTATTTTCTTCAGTCAGTCATCTTTATAAGTTTCATTAGAACAGCACCAGACAAAAGTTTCAGCAACATCTCCTTGGCCAGGGCAGGTTCGTGATTCTTCACTGAATATCACTTTCCTGCATCACACTCCATGATTGCTTCTCTTTAGACCACTGTAACCTTGTTTTCTTCTGTTTAAGTGTTAGTGCTGGTTTTCATTTGGCTTTTCTATATGTAAATCCTATTTCATTCAGCCAATTTCTTATGGTTCTGTCACAAACATTGACTCCTGTTTCTGCCCATTTGTTTTTCATTTGTTTTGTTGTGCATTTTCTATTTTCAAGGCATATTGCTTTTGTTTTCTATCCTGATGCTTTGACTTCTTACTTGGTATACCCATATGTTTTCCTTTTATAACCTTCCATTTTGTTTATACTTGCACCAAATTTTAGACACAGCTGACAGATTTCAGATTTCTGTGTCAGATTTCCTTCTTGAAGGAGTCAACTCTCTTTGGTGCCATGTTTTCTTTCAATTAGCCAAGTCCAACAGTTCGTTAACTTCTGTAAGCACTACCTTCTAGTATTGCATGAATATGAAGCCATAAGTGTGGTGATTCCATAATTTTTGCCAGGGGTTGTAGATCATATTTTTGCAGAAATGTAGAAAATTCTAAAGGGTTCACAAATTTACAAGCACCACCCTATAACCAACTATACCTGTGTACTACAAATACTGTTTGTGATCTTCCTCATTTTTAAAGTCTCTTTGGATAAAAAAGAAAGTGCTAAAAGAAAATAATTGATTCTGTACAGTATATGTTCATAGCACTTTGACCCCATTACATTTACAGCATTTGGCAGATGCCCTTCTCCAGAGTGACTTACCTTTATACCTGAGATTTATCTCATTTATACAACTGAGGGCCTTGCTCAAGGACCCAGCAGTGGCAGCTTGGTGGTGCTGGGATTTGAACTTATGACCGTTTGAGCAGTAGGCCAACACCTTAAACACTGAGCTACCACTGCCCTGATACAATACAATAGCTTTTGACATGTCAAGCCACTGACATGATAGGACTCTTCATCTCATACGAGTGCTCATCATTATGTAGTAATTTATTACATTTTTTAGTTAAATAAATGTAGAATAATATGTGTAGGATATACTGTAATAAATATACTAATAAATAAATGTAGGATGTACAGTAGTGCTGAGTCCTGTCTGTTGTTTGTTTAAAGATATATATCTCTTGGTGTCCAATAACAAAGGTAGCTGCTGGAGAGTTGAAAATGTGGAAGAAATTAAATGTAATTTAAATATGATTTTGTTTGTATTTCTTATCAACCTTGTAAGCAAAGAAAGACATGATGGGAGCTTTCTGCAAATCCAAATTTGATAACTCTGTGACAGACTCCTCCAGTACGGAAGATTACCCCCATACAGAAAGGGGAAAAAAGACAAATAGAAGAGGAAAGGGGGGAGAGAGAAAAAAACATCACAAAGTTAATTCATCTTCCTCCTCTGAATCATCAACCTCATTCACATCTCGATCCTCTTCATCCCCTGCAGCCCAAAAGTCCAGCAAAAACAAGGACAAAACTAAGAGAAGAAATGCATACAAAAAGCAGAAATGCACAAGAGGTATGTTAAATGTCCTTACAGTAATCTTTGTGCACAGTCGTCCAATCAGGGGGTTTTTGTGTTATATTTACTTATCCAGTAATATAGCCTGCTATATATTTTAATTAAATGTTTTAAATTAATTGAAAAGAAAAATGTGTGAAAATGTTGATGTTTGACTAAACAAGCACAGATTTTAAAGTGGTCATGCCTTGTATTTCTTTTTTAATTATCATATACCTTGAGGTTCATTTATAATATTTGTGAAGGTTTTTTTGTTGTTAAAACAAACTGTCTAAATTTAATAATACATGGAAATTTTCCACCCTGCTTCAGAACACTGAAACTGAGACTGAAACGCTCTGTTTTTGGGACGCTTGCTTTTAAGACTTTAATGTAAATGGCCATTGTTATGACTGGCTAAAACCTTTACAGGGGAAATTACCAACACCCACTCAATTAAGTACATAAAACTGTTTTCAAAACTCTGGATGGCAAGTGGAATCTAACTATATAAAGCTTTTTTTATTTTGCAAAGCTAATGTTTGTTTTTTTTCTTCAAATAAAATAAATACATGAATTGGAACTAGATTGGCATAATTTGATGAGAACCAAATTTATATGCTGTCTATAAACCCACAACAGTGGAAATGTTGAATCCAGATGATTATACTACACCATAGCATCATCTTTAATTTCATTTTGTGGTTTTTCTGTCAGGTAGGGAAAAGACCAAAGACTGGCAAGGGGATTACTGAACCCAGGTGCAGGAGTTTAATAAACAAAAGGGTAAAAGTGTCCAAAATAAACAGTAGATAATTAAACCAAATGAAAGCCAATATATATATATATATATATATATATATATATATATATATACACACACACACACACACACACACACACACACAAAACACTAATGACATTGAGAGGGGAATGGGTAAGTGTAGTTAAAAGTTCAGGGAAGTGCTTCTGGATAACGTAGGATTTGGGGAGAGCGTGACACTTACATAATAAAATAACCCAAACAAATATTCCACATCTGTTTATGTATTTATGTGATAGCACATTTGTTCCCAGCATAAGGAAGTTAATTTGTAATATCAGATAAAAAAAAATCTCTCTCTCTCTCTCTCTCTCTCTCGCTATTGTTTTTTTTTTTTTGGAATACAGTCATCCCATTAGCATAATACACTAATGGCATAATCTCTTTACTCTGTCAGTCTTTCTTCCAGAGCAACCTATTAAGAGGTACAACAAGGTCTTAGGCTACAGTATTTGAAAATTGGGACAACAAAAACTCAGGCATACTACACATTTGCAGAACAGTGCAGAAGATTATGCCGACAGGAGCCACTGCGAAGCATCATTGAAGAAAAAAAGAAAGCAGGTTTGCCTATAGAATTTTGTGAAAGATAAATAACTTGTTGAACCTGTGTTTATGCATGTGCATGTGTGTTTCTCTATCCACCCCATGCTTTATGTTCTAGCCCAGTGGCGATACACACAGCCACTGTAACTGTTGGTGTTCCATGCCTTATGTTTAAAGTCAACCGTGGTTCAGTAGCTACAGACATTCTTTCTGTCTAGTGAGAGTGTCAAAACATGTTGCCCTTCATTACATTGTGCTGCATTTGTTTTTCCAGTTATGATGAATAAATGTCATGTACAACCAAATACTGTAAGGTTTTGGATAGTAATTCATTCTGAAGGATTTGGTAACACTTGAGTCATTACTAGGGAGTTATCATACTTTTCGCTTAAGACTACTGTTTTGAAAATACAGTATTGAAAATGCTAATAAAAACAAAGAGGAGTGATTTTTAAATGGTCTTTGACTTGTATTTAAAGAAAAAACGTATTAAGACAAAGTTTTTGATGTTTTATCTAATCAACTGCATAGTTTTTTTAAGATAAACGTTTATTTTGAAATTGATGCATGCAACACATTCCAAAAAAGTTGGGACGGGGCAATTTAGGACTAATAGTGATTTGACAAGTTGATAAAAGAAAGTGATGTGAAACAGGTGAGGCAATTGTCTAATCATAGTATATAAGGAGCCTCCAAAAAAGGCCTAGTCCTTCAAGAGCAAGGATGGGACGAGGCTCACCAATCTGCCAACAGATGCGTCAGCGAATAATCCAGCACTTTGAGAACAACATTCCCCAAAGACAAATTGGTAGGATTTTGGACATTTCAAATTCTATAGTGCACACTATAATTAAAAGATACAAGGAATCCGGTCAAATCTCTGTGTGTAAAGGGTAAGGCAGAAAACCACTTCTGAATGCACGTGATCTCCGATACCACAGACATCACGGTCTTAAAAATTGTCATGAGTCTGTAATGCATATCCTGACATGGGCTCGGGAATACTTTGGTAAACGTTTGTCAGTAAACACCATTTGCCGATGCATCCACAGATGCAAGTTAAGGCTTTACTACGCAAAGCTGAAGTCATACATCAACACTGTCCAGAAACACTGCCGACTTCTCTGGGCTCAGTCTCATCTGAGATGGACAGTAGCACAGTGATATCGTGTTTTGTGGTTTTGTAGTCAACATTTCAAATAATTCTTGGTCAAAACAGCCGTCGTGTTCTCTGGGCCAAAGAGGAAAAGAAGCATCCAAGCTGTTATCAGCGTCAGGTCCAAAAGCCAGCGTCTGTCATGGCATGGGTAATTTGGACATCTGTGAGGGCACCAGTAATGCAGAAAGATGTGCACATTTTGGAGCAACATATGCTGCCATCCAGAGCAGGACAATGCCAAATCACATTCTGCCCGGATTATAAGTGCATGGTTGCGTAAGCAGAGAGTGTGTACAGTCTGCTGTCTGCAGTCCTTAAATGTCTCCGATTGAGAACGTGTGGCGCATTATGAAGCGTAAAATAAGGCAACGAAGCCCCGTACAGTTATGCAGCTGAAGAAATGCATAATGGATTAATGGCGGAAATTCAGCTTGCTAAACATAACCAACTGGTGTCTTCAGTTCCCAAACGCTTAACAAGTGTTATTAAAAGAAAGGGTGATCTTACACAGTGGTAAACAGTCGACTGTCCCAACTTTTTTGGAGTGTGTTGCAGTCAAAAAGTTTCAAAAATAAATTTAATACACACAGTAAACCATCAAATAATGTGTTAATGTGTTTTCAATATAGTACAGGTTGAATTGAATTTTCAGATGACTCTTTTTGTTTGTTTTTTTAGTATTTTCCATACTGTCCCAACTGTATTTTTCAGAACTGGGGTTGTAGTAATTCCTTCTGAAGGATTTGGTAACACTTGAGTCATTACTAGGGAGTTATCATCCTTTTCATTATATATATTATATTTCATTATATATATATAAAGTATACAAAGTGCTTCTACTACATTTAGAATGTTTAATTATGTTCCTCAGCATTAAGGGTAGCCACAGAGATGGATGAAAGACTCATACTGTGTCCTGACTGCTGTGCTCTGTTACAGCAGGCCTGTATTTTTCACTTCATATGCACATTTACCTCTCTATTTCCAGATCCTAAAGCTTGTGCAATCAGTTTGTAGACGTCAAATTACAGTCCTCTAAAAATGGGCCGCTGTAATTCACCCTGTCGGAGCTCCGAGCTTAAACACAAAAAGATTTTCAAAATTCATTATGGCAGAAAGTGTTTCCTCAGAGTTAAGTGATGAGAAGGAAGTGTTGGCAGGTATTCAGACACAAAAAGAGTGGTTATCCTTGAACAGAAAATCACCTGGCATGCATATAGTTACAACACCCCCTTGCTTCAGCTACACCTGCTTGGGCATGGCCTCACAGTCTGTTTCCTGCCATTTCTGCTACATGCACATGCGCAACAACAAACATTCTCCTGGGGTGATTTCAAAGAAATCCTGGAGCAATTATTTGAAATACGCTTTGCGTAAGTAGCACAGAGCTTTTGAGTAGCTTTTGACCTTATCCACTGAAGGAGGCCATAGCTGGGTGTGGCTGAGTATCATTCATACATCTCTCTCACAACATCTCTCTCTCTTTGTCTTTTTATGTTTCTTTCACTTACTCATTTAAACAAGCAAAAGGAATCACATAGCTGGCTGTCTGACATGTCATTCAAACTCAAGGTCTCCTAGCTGGAAAACGCTCTGGACTTGAAAGACTGGGAGATCAAGCATGTCACAGTGTTATCAGCTTCCCTGAAGGAGACTGATCGCTCCAAGAGGAGAAAAAGGGGGCAGACTGTGGGTGGAGGGCTGAAAACTTAACAGAAGTGCATCAAGATTCAGGCACTCCATCAGTGACGTGCATTCCTGAAATTTGGAATATTTCCTGGTCCGCTGCCTCTGTCAGTTATCAGTATCACTCCTTTCCTTTACATTTCACTTAGCATGAGGACTTGCACTACAGGCCAAAAATGGGGAAGTAAGCAAATGATTGAAAGTTTTCCAAATACTTTACAATTAAAATTACAGTCTGTTTTTTAATGAAATAAATAATTATTGAGTCGGGGGGGGAATAGTAATTCACAATCATAGCAGGAGGTTGCAAATCCACACATCATCCACCACCTCTGTTGCATCCTACATCGTTATGTGTGAAAGAAGTATTGCCAGAGACCTGTACCAAAGTTTTCAGAGGACAGTTTCTTTTAAGAATGAAGTGTAAAAGACTAGAATTGCAAAAAAAAATCTAAAATGTTTGCCTGTATTGGCCCCAGGTAAAAACAAATTAAGAATCAGCTAATTGTACACTATGGCTGTAGACATTTAGTCAAGACTCTATGCTTTAAAACAAAAAGCATAGCCTGTTACCTTATGAAAATATGAAATCCACAGCATCACACACAATCTAGTACAATTGCATCACTGGTATAATTCCACCACAGCCAGAGGGATTAACTGAAGAAAGGTAGCTGTAAAGCTGTGGTATCTTCACAAGCAAAGTGGATAGAGAAGAAAGACCTTTGGAGCATTTTAAATGTAAAAGCCAGAGTTGAGGTTACTGCTCTGCGTAATTTTCAGTGTATAACATTTAATCAGGTTACATATGAAGTCAGGGAGTGATTTTCAAATTACCCTGCTGAATAACATGTATAAATTAGAGATAGGAAAAGGAGAGAGAATGAGAAAGCGAGAGGTGGACAATAATTTAAGGAGCTATTTCCTTGGTACCATTGATTTAACTGTCCAGAAGAGATTGACGTGACTTGGGTATTTCACAGAGCTTGATATTCAGCCAACATACATGAACTGGCCTTAGATCTCATTAATAAATGGAAAAGCCAAAGCATCTCCTCTTCATCAGACCATTTACTTATGATTTATGCATCCTTTACCCCTTGAGTAAAGTTGCCACTGCTCAACCATGCTGGGAATAATTTTACACTGTAAAGGAGTATATTAAAAGGCCAGTTCACGTCATTGTGCCTTGTGCGTGCTGCAGTACACACTGTATACACTGCAGATGCAGAATGAGTGTCAGGTATTATGAAACTGACAGCTCATTGGCATGCTGTCTGTGTAGGGACTTGAGGGGATTGAAGTCTGCAGGGAGCAGAGAGAGATCAGGAGAAGATTAGATGCTTCTTGAAGTAGGTGCAGTCTCTGTGCATATCCCAAGTCTCTGCTCTCTGTACTGTATTGAAAGTGTGAACTGTGGATGTAAATGGTCCCAGTATGTGTGTGTGTGTGTGTGTGTGTGTGTGTGTGTGTGTGTGTGTGTGTGTTTGAGTTGAGGATGGTTGGGGGTGTTTGCTTGGCTTCTTTCCTACTTGCACACCAGCAACAATGGAAAAAATATATAATAAAAAGACACAAAGGTGAAAGCATAGGAACTGTGTCAAACATTTAGTCAAATAAAAGTGCAGGTACCTAGTGAAACTTATACTTGAGAGAAAGATTAAAAATGTCCACGTTTAATTGTACTTGAGTATTTAAAAGTCAATTTTAATGTGTAAGAAATTACATGATTTCATTTACATGAAACTTTATGAAAGTTAGCATTCAAACTTTCTAATGACTTCATTTGTATGAAAATAAGCAATCTCCAACCACATGGTCTTCACTCTGATCAGGGAATCAGATTATTTTTCAATTAAAGTGAGACTAATTGTCAGTATCACTTGCACAAAGACGATTGGTTGCTAACCTTACAAATTAGTATACTGTATATATGCGTATGTTTGGATGTTTTAAATATAGTTATTACATAATGTTAAACTGCACAAACATTGTAGATATAATTAATAACTAGAGTTTAAATCTATTGAATTGGTAGCAGGTAAAAAAAAATAATCTGAAAAGAGGTCTAGGGAATAAAAAAGATATTTTTATACAAATGTAACTGACTACACAGATTCATTTTTGATTACAATGATACTTAGGAATAGTAACGTATATTTACTCAAGTACTTTCCACCTCTGCACACAAGAAGCCATCTCTAGCAAACAGAAAATACAAGCAGAAGGTTGAAGGTTTTTATGCTACAATTACTCAACTCCACTTATGAAAAATTCTGCACAAAAAATGGCAAATTTAACTCTGTTCACTCTTGATCTGAGCATATGCACTTATAGAGCATGCATTCAACTATTCTCCCTCGTTTCATCTAAGATGTAGCTGATTTTGATTGTGCCATTGAACTGTCTCAATTAAAAACTATACAGTATATTGTATTTATGATGTCAGGTACTCAAGCTATTTTGTTTACAAGTACCATCAATAAAAATTTATTAAAGGGAATAATGGACTGAAAACTCTTTCGTCTAAAACTTTCGTCTAAAACAGTGTCTTCATCTAGACTCTTCAATCAAACCCTAAGGTGACATAGAAGAGATGAAATAACACACTCTTTTAGCACACAGTGGGAATTCAGAATGGGAAAGAGTACAGAGATTGACATTTCAGTCAAGAACAGCAGGAATTTAACAGCCTCCTTTGCCTAGCATCCCAAGCGCTTGGCACCCAAGAAACATAATGTCCCACTTCCCAGTGCTTATATACCCCCACTAATGTGCCCAGTGCTAGTAAGATTATGTTTGTACCATAACAATGATTGGTTCTGACATTAATAGACATTGACCCCGGTCAAATGAACTAACAACAAAGACATGCAGCAAAAACCCTGCAGGCAATTTGTGCTGCCCTCAGAACCACATACCATGGATTCCCCTGCTATGCCTGATTGCAGAGAGGGGGGTTATGGGATTGGCCCCAGAGCTGCAGGTTGGATGAGACAGATGAGGAAATATGCAAATCCGTCCCACAGTGAGGAAAATTCCAGCTCAGTGTGACACTAATCTTTTCACTCCCCATACAAACACCTTATTGCAGCGATGTGCAATGCATGCTGATGCCTTCACCCTTGTTTATACCTGATGATTGGAAGACATTTTGCACCATTCACACTTATTGTACTGTTATTTTTTGTTTCTTTCTTTGTTTGTTTGTTTTCCATGACATAAGTGAACACTAAAAAGTAGTTTGGCTACTCAGCTGTTTTACATAAACCTAAGCTTCTGTAATCAGCCAAAGCATTTGACAGTAAACATCACTAGCTGGATGTACCATCTCTCCCTTCCTTCACAACACTCCCAGGCACACCTCCAAAGTTTTATACTGAAAATTAGGCAATAATCTTTAAAACATACTAGTCTGACACAATGTTATAGTCTTTAGCTTAGTGAAGCTAGCTACCTAGTCAATGCACAAATAAAAACTAATGTCTAATATATAGTTATTTTTATTTGAAACCGAAGAAGTTTCAAAGGCCCCATCTTTGCCTTATACAGTATCTCACAAAAGTGAATACACCGCTCACATTTTTGTAAATATTTGATATTAATGTAAATATATTGATATAATCTTCTTATAGCCTAGGCCATCTTTATGTAAGGCAACAATTCTTTTTTTCAGCTCCTCAGAGAGTTCTTTGCCGTGAGGTGCCATGTTGAACTTCCAGTGACCAGTATGAGGGAGTGTGAGAGCGATGACACCAAATTTAACACACCTGCTCCCCATTCACACCTGAGACCTTGTAACACTGACAAGTCACATGACACCGGGGAGGGAAAATGGCTAATTGGGCCCAATTTGGACATTTTCACTTAGGGGTGTACTCACTTTTGTTGCCAGCAGTTTAGACATTAATGGCTGTGTGTTGAGTTATTTTGAGGGGACAGCATATTTACACCGTTGCACAAGCTGTACATTCACTACTTTACATTGTAGCAAATTGTCATTTCTTCAGTGTTGTCACATTAAAAGATATAATCAAAATATTTACAAAAATGTGAGCGGTGTACTCACTTTTGTGAGATACTGTAATAAGGTGATCAGGGTTCAAATTATGGCTTTACCTTCATATTCTATTAGTTTGGAATATCAAGTTGCTTCATTTACCTTTCTAAGATCAAAGAAAATCATAATGTAGTTGTGTTAGTCTGACAATACTAATAATAATTAAGTAGGTATTATTGAAAAAGAGCCATGCAGATTGTTCCCTCATTTTTTGAAAGTAGACATAACAAATTATTATTTAGTGTTCTTTAGACAGAGGTTTTGCATTTGTCTTGCAAGAGTCTGACACCTATCCACTGCTAGCATGATATTAGAAGCTCAACCAACCCTGCAGACAGACAAGCAGCGAGATTCCCCACTGTTTCAAAGCTGTTTGATATCCCTGGCATGTGCCTCTGCCTTCACAGTACACAGAACACATACAGAAAAATCCTCTACTGCCCCTCAGACTAAAAGCTTTTTGAACATTTGGGCAAGAGAAACAGACAGGCAGAAAAAGGAATAGAGATAGACAAAAGAGAATGATAAGCCATTTTTATTGATTTATGACACACGCAGCAGAAATGTTTTCAAATTGATTTTCAAATTGAATTTACTTTTCTTTTTCTTTTTTTATTTAAACACAATTGAATTTGCGAATCATAATATACAGACAGTCAGTAGCTTTCATATGTGCATACCTAAAGTGAGTTTATCCTCCATATTCATTTTGACAACATGATGAACATGGTGCTTTGGTCTTGCAAACAAACAGAACATGAATTAAGGACACATTTGAAACAGGTTAATACACACCTCTGGAGCTTGCTGAGCTCACCTTGGATTTTGTGCTAGTGTTTATTTTTGTTTTTCTGAAAACCTATACTGCCATAGCTTCAGCTGTAAACCATAGTAATTGTACTGCAGCTACTGATGTATAGCCTTGTGGCCTCCATTATATATGTATGCAACCACCCATGCACACATCTCCACACTGGATTAAAAACTTTGATCTGATGGGTTTTCTGAAGTGAAAGGTGTTTATCAGTGGATTTCTCTTGGGAAGAGTAATAGTAGAGGTAGATAGAAGCACTAAACACAGCAATAGAAATGTATCAATCCATGTTTGTCAAACATTTTGGTCACAGATTGCATATCAGATCTTTTCCCTATGTCTATTGTTTACATTTTTTTATTTGTATGTAATGTTTGTGAAAACATGATCATGTCTAATTGTTCACACCAAAACATTCACACCGGTAGAAATGTTACAGTACATAATCCCATGGCAACATGGTTGCAACAAATCTTTGTGGAACCAAACATCTGTGGTTTAAAACTCATGTAACAATGTTATATTCAAGAAGTATACATGCATATCCTTAAGTAGAATTTATTTTTAACTATGAGTTATAACTAGAACTGTGTGGGCGTCTCCTGGGCAAAGTAAGCAACTCGGGAACAGTGTAAGTGCTAGAAAGCCTGTAGAAATTACAGAGCTGTGCTTCCACAGTGTTTTTGCTCCTACATAAGTTTCCGAGCATTGTGTGGTATGTATATTGTTTGTACAAACATCTAGCAGAGCATCACTCACACTAAACTGCAAAAGAGGTAAAGTTGGGGGAATGAACACTGTGATTTGTGTGCACTCTTCTCCCATGCAGCTAGTTTAAAAAGATACTTTGATCAGAAGAGCATGATACTACAATGTACAGAAGAAGCATGCATGTTCTGTCTGGTTTAATAAAATGTTTTATAATTATCTTTACTCTCCTTGAATTTAACTGCCTACTATCATGCAGAGATGACCAGCTTTTTAATCATTTAGGGTTCTGACTTTTGCCAGTGAAGCTCAGCAAGGTCTGATAAATTTTGTTGTATTTTTTCATTTATAACATTCTGAGATTTCAGCAAATTTGAAAAGCATTGTCAGAAACTCAGTTTTGGGTGGTTTAATCAAAGAAGTACACCTTGCCTACCTTTTTACAGCAGTAGGTAGATGAAAAACATCTCAATCCTAATGCAGCTGATAGTTCTCATTCCTTTACTACTCACCATTACCATAAATAAATGACTACACTAAAACCTTGTATGTAAAATGCTAAAAAAAAAAAAAATTATAGATACCGTTTTGCTCACGCTGCAGTGAGCAGGTTGTCATCATAAGTCAGTTCAGTTTCTGTATTTGGGGTAAAAGGGGTAGCTGATGTAAGTAGATTTTTAGCCATAAGAAGTGAATCCAGTCCCTGATAATATTTCAGGCAATGTCTCTCAACCGGAACATGCTTGTGTACAAATACAAATACTTTCATCATTATAAAGAATTTGTTTATTTATGCTGAACCACAAAAATAGTTTTTCAGATTTTATTCAAAAACTTATTATTGTGTGAAAAGGATAAAATAAATGAAGAAAGCAAATTTAACAGCAAATTTAAAAGCTAACATTCTCTTGATGACGCTGTCGCAGACTCCTCCAGTACGGAAGATTACCCTCATACAGAAAGGGGAAAAAAGACAAATAGAAGAGGAAAGGGGGAGAGAGAAAAAAACATCACAAAGTTAACTCATCTTCCTCCTCTGAATCATCAACCTCATTCACATCTCGATCCTCTTCATCCCCTGCAGCCCAAAAGTCCAGCAAAAACAAGGACAAAACTAAGAGAAGAAATGCACACAAAAAGCAGAAATGCATAAGAGGTATGTTAAATGTCCTTACAGTAATCTCTGTGCACAGTCATCCAATCAGGGGTTTTTTGTGTTATATTTACTTATCCAGTAATATAGCCTGCTATATATTTTAATTAAATGTTTAAAATTAATTGAAAAGAAAAATGTGTGAAAATGTTGATGTTTGACTAAACAAGCACAGATTTTAAAGTGGTCATGCCTTGTATTTCTTTTTTAATTATCATATACCTTGAGGTTCATTTATAATATTTAGGAAGGTTTTTTTGTTGTTAAAACAAACTGTCTAAATTTAATAATACATGGAAATTTTCCACCCTGCTTCAGAACACTGAAACTGAGACTGAAACGCTCTGTTTTTGGGACGCTTGCTTTTAAGACTTTAATGTAAATGGCCATTGTTATGACTGGCTAAAACCTTTACAGGGGAAATTACCAACACCCACTCAATTAAGTACATAAAACTGTTTTCAAAACTCTGGATGGCAAGTGGAATCAAACCATATAAAGTTTTTTTTTTATTTTGCAAAGCTAATGTTTGTTTGTTTTTTTCTTCAAATAAAATAAATACATGAATTGGAACTAGATTGGCATAATTTGATGAGAACCAAATTTATATGCTGTCTATAAACCCACAACAGTGGAAATGTTGAATCCAGATGATTATACTACACCATAGCATCATCTTTAATTTCATTTTGTGGTTTTTCTGTCAGGTAGGGAAAAGACCAAAGACTGGCAAGGGGATTACTGAACCCAGGTGCAGAAGTTTAATAAACAAAAGGGTAAAAATGTCCAAAATAAACAGTAGATAATTAAACGAAATGAAAGCAAATAAAGAGTACACTAAACAAAACTTGCTGGAGGGATCAGGGAAGACGAGTGTTGAGGTCAACAACAGCAATGCTCACGGAGGGGTGAGACATTAACAAGACTTGACAAAGGACTAAGAAAACTGAGGGATATATACATATATATATATATATATATATATATATATATATATATATATATATATATATACACACACACAAAACACTAATGACAGTGAGTGGGGAACGGGTGAGTGTAGTTAAAAGTCCAGGGAAGAACTTCTGGATAATGTAGATGTTGGGGAGAGCGTGACACTTACATAATAAAATAACCCAAACAAATATTCCACATCTGTTTATGTATTTATGTGATAGCACATTTGTTCCTAGCATAAGGAAGTTAATTTGTAATATCAGATTAAAAATCTCTCTCTCTCTCTCTCTCTCTCTCTGCTTGCCTATCTAACCAGTCAAAACACAAACACATCTAATAGAAAGCGAATGACCTTTAGTAAATCCCCTCTTTTTTCTTCCACAAGTCAAAAGAGGCCATATATTTTTATACTTCAAACATGAGCACAGCCGTAGTGGATAAATTCGGCTACACCTTGGCCCATAATTATTCCATTTAACTCTGACAATTTGACGTTAACAGTCTACTTGCTGTCTGACAAAATTACACAAGATATCATGCTATGCCTCGGTCATACTGTATGTCAGCTAAGTAGTCTTGGGCCAACAAGACATATCATCGAGATGATAGCAGGACTTATAAAAACTTTGTGTTAGATCCAAAATAATTTTTTCAAATGACAAATTCTTTATTCCTAGGTATTGAGAAGACAGTAATGATGACAGCACAGATGACGCAAAAATTTGAAATTCAAGGCTGAATGTCACATTACTTAGAGATACCTTGCTTTCCCTGAATAAGTAAAATAATATCAAAGCTGGGGCTTTTTTTTGTTGTTGTTACTGTTAACATAATAGACAGTGGAAGAGAATGTTTTACATTGTGTGCCATTGTTAATTAAGTAACAGTGTGTAGTTGTGCATGCATACTTTAATCCTGATTACCATAAAATATACATGTGTATATTAGTGATATCTGTATGCCAAAACTTCAAAATATTTAAATATGACTATCTTTTTCTGTGTGTATGCACATGTGTGTGTGTTTCATATCTCTTGACTTGAGTCTGCAGGCTATGGAGCAGGACAGTGATTGCCTTGGCTGTGTTGAAGCAGGTGGGCTGAAAGTGCACATGTCAGTAAAAGTGTCCGGCTCATTTACTCATTTAATAAAGTGGCTTTATTGCAAATGATTGATCTGAAAGAGAATACTCAGGAGAACTCCACTGTCCAAGTCTCTAGTGAGGGCTTTATTATGACTATAACCACAATGGAAACTATTATTTCAAAAATTGACAGCCTTGTCAAAAATTGACTGCCTTTTGTGTTGTGCTGTACAGCAGCTCACTAATGACTGTGGCAAACACACTGGAAAAGATTTACAGTTCAGTAATACCTTTCAAATTCGAAATGCATTTCGTGAAGAATCTACTGTTTACCCATTTCTTTGTTTCTTTGTATGTTATTCAGAGTGCTGATTTGCCTGTTGGGTATATATTTTATGGATGAAGTGATAGATTTAAGATGGGCATGTAAACGATACAAGTTAGCAAGTACAGCATTCAGTTTAGAAAAAAAGGAAATAAAAACTGGTCAAATTTGAATTCCACTTGTCTCTTTACCTAGCTTTATATCTGCTTTAAACAAAATGTCAACTGACAGTATTCAGACAAATTCAGAATTTATCAAACATCTGGATTTTTCTTTCTTGCTGGAGGATGTTTCCTTGGTCATTTTATTAAATAATTCGTTGATTTATTTTCAGTAACCAATTCCTTTTTGGTCAGGGTGGTGAATCCAGAGCCTATCGTGGTAACACTGGGCAAAGGCGAGAGAATTCACACTGTACGTGACATAAATTAATACACTCATTCATACTTATGGGCAATTTAGCACCCCTCAACCAACATGTTTTTTGGACAATGAAAGGAAACCGGAGAACCCAGAGGAAACCCACCCGAACATGGAGAGAACATGCATAACTCCACACAAACAGTAACCCAAGCTGAATGTCAATTTATTTATGTAGCACAATTTAAAACAACCTTGAGTTGACCAAAGTGCTGTACATTGATCAACTAAAAACAGCACACACAGACAAACAGAAAATACAACAATAAGATAACCTAAGATCAACTTACTCTCTAAGGTACACTAAAAGCCCAAGACAACAGATAAGTTTTGAACTTAGATTTAAAATCATGTAATGTTGATGCATTTCTTATGTGAATAGGTAAACTGTTCCACAATTTCGGGACAACTACTGAGAAGGCACGACCACCTCTAAATTTTAGTTTTGCCCTAGGCACAGTCAACAGTCTCTTTTCTTAAGATCTCAGGGGCCTCGCTGGATTGTGCATAGATAACAGACCAGATAAATAGGCTGGTGTCAATCCATTTAGAGATTTAAAAACAAATAGAAAGATGTTAAAATCAATTCTATAGCAGATTATAAGCCAGTGAAGATAAATTAAAATTCAGGGTAATATGTTCGAAATATGCTTTCGTATACCCAACAACAGTCTCACTGCAGCATTCTGGACCATTTGTAACCGAGTAAGAGGCAGGTGGCTAATACCAATAGTGCTGTGAAAAAGTATTGTATTGTGAAAAACTGATTTCTTCTGTTTGTGTATATCTCATACTAAATTATCCATCCATCCATCTTCTACCGCTTATCTTTTTCAGGGTCACGGGGAACCTAGAGCCTATCCCAGGGAGCATCGGGCACAAGGCAGGGTACACCCTGGACAGGGTACCAATCCATCACAGGGCACAATCACACACCCATTCATACACTACGGACACTTTGGACATGCCAATCAGCCTACCATGCATGTCTTTGGACTGGAGGAGGAAACCAGAGTACCCGGAGGAAACCCCCACAACGCAGGGAGAACATGCAAACTCCGCACACACAGGGCAGGAATCGAACCCCCGACCCTGGAGGTGTGAGGCGACCGTGTTAACCACTAAGCCACCATGCGCCCTCATACTAAATTTTTTCAGAAATTAAGACAAAATCTAAGATAAACAAAGGCAACCTGAGTAAACACAAAATACTGTTTTTAAATGATAATGTTATTTATTAAAGCAAAAAAAGTTATCCAATACCAACTGGGCCTGTGTGAAAATGTATTTGCCCCCATTGTTACTAATTCCCCAAATCTATGAAACTGCATTCATAATGGGGTTCAGCTGGACTAGACACAACCAGGCCTGATTACTGCAAACCCTGTTCAATCAAATCAGCACTTAAATGGAACTTTTTCAACAGCATGAAGTTGGTTAAAAAGGTCTTACCCGGTAATACACTATGACAGAACTGAAAGAAATTCCAGAAATTATGAAGAAGGTGGTTGACATAAATTAGTCTGGGTAGAGTTTACAAAGGTATTTCAAAGGCTCCGGGACTCCAAAAAAAACACAGCTATTGTCTCCTAGCCATAATCTCATGAGAGCCATTATCTCCTAGCAAGTCAATTGGCTGACGTTAAGATTTCAGATATATCCATCAGAAGAACTAAATACAACAATCTCTGTTTTGGTTTCATTTAGGTTCAGAAAATTTTGTGACAAATGATTTAAGCTCAGAATCAAACACATGACCCTGGAGCTGTGAGGCCACCATGCTGCACTAGAAATGAGACCTGTGAATTAAGATAAATGAAGGTAAAATAGTGGCATGAATGTATGTGAGATGTTTCTGTAGTGTTATTCATACAGCAAAATAACAGCCCAGATTTTTAATAAGAGAACTGATAACTATGTCATGTTAGTTAAAAGAATTTATCAGTAACATACCTTTAATGGCTTAGTGAGGCTTGTGAGAGCAATGCATATATTAAAGACACTCGGTTTTAACTGAATCATTTGGATACTTGGACTGTACCTGGACTGGCTGTATTATTTGTATTGTATTTTCTATTTATTGTTTAGCAACTCAGTCAAGGCATTGCACATTCATCTTGCATGTAGACAGGCAATTGTGAAAATGACATGGCTGAAAAATATTCTCTGTGGATTCATGTCAATAGAATATATTGCAGAGATTCTCAAAAAGCCCAAAACAATGTAGGAAAACAAATATCCTTCCTCTGTGAAATCATCTCTGGTGTTAAGGAATTCAACAGAGGGCAACAAAGCCCCCACGTTAACGATGTCTGTGATGAAAAAAAAAAAAAATCAAACTGGAGCTATTAACCTGGCAATACTTCAATTCATCTCACGTAATGGTGTTTTAGTAATAGGCATTGAGCCCCAACTGCCCCACATATTCAAGGGGGAAAATTTGAGTTGGTGTATTGGGTAAGACTGCAGTATTTGACAGACATATAGCATGATAAGCTGGTGGATTCAACACTCATACATACTGCGTGCTGTGTAGGGTTTTCAGGAACAGCAGCTAAGAATGAAGGTTCATAATCACATATGAAGGAATGTTTACCACAAATATGAAGACCTGTGTAATAATAAAAATGAAAACAAATACATTTCCTAGCAAATAAAATCATTTGAAAAGAGTTTATAATTATTTATGACATTAACATTCTGGCACAAAATATATTTTGTATATGCAAGATTTCATGTGATTTTATTTACATGATTGTGAAATGTATTTTTTATATTATTATGCTTAATTTCTTTATAATTACTGTTTAATTAAATTTTTCTAAATTTGTTTATTTTTGTACTTTTTATTCCAAAATATTTCCTTTTTTGTTTGTTATTTATTCTTTCTTTCTTTATACATTTAAATGAGTTTATTTCTTTGTTTATACACTGGATATAAAACACACCCCTATAAAAAATGGCAGGTTGTTGTGATGTAAAAATTACACCAAGATAGATCAGGTCAGAACCTTTTTCACCTTTATTGTGAAATTACACCATATAAATATCAAGTGACAAACACCCAGAAATGTTTTTTGTGGGGAAAAAGTAAAAGAAAATGCTTCCAATACCCAGCTTGCATAAAGTGTGCACACTTTTATAATTGGGAATGTGGCAGTGTTCAGAATCAACCAATCATATTCAATCTCATGTTAAATACTAATTAGTATACACCTGCCATCAATTAAAGTGACTGATTACCCCTAAATAAAGTACAGCTCTTCCTATAGGATTTTCCTGACATCTTCTTAATAAAATTCAACTGGAAAAGCCATGGGCTGCAAAGAGCTTACAAAGCAGATATGGGAACTCACTGTTGAAAAAGAGATGGTTACAAAAGATTCCCAAGGCATTGGATATACCATGGAATACTTTAAAGATAGTAATCAACAAGTGAAGAAAATATGGCATGACAGTGACACTACTAAGAACAGGATTTCCCTCTAAAATTGATTAGAAGATCAGGACAAAACTGGTCAGGGAGGTTGCCAAGAGGCTTACAGCAACATTTAACAATGCAACAATTTCTGGTAAGTATTGGTTGCTCCCTACATATGACAACATCTTCTTCATATCTCTAGGCCATGGGGTATGGTGGCAAGACTGAAGCCTTTTTTAACCAAAAAATAAATAAAATATACATCCAATCTCCCAAAATCATGTGGAATAATGTGTTATGGTCTGAGTCCAAAGTTGAACTTTTGGCCATAATACCAAAAGATGCACAAAAAACACAGCACATCACCAAAAGAACACCATCCCCACAGGGAAGTGTGGTGGTGGCAGCATTTTACTTTGGGGCTGTTTTTCTTCAGTTCGAACTGGGTGGGTAAAGGGAATAATGAATAGCTCCAAATACCAGTCAATTTTGGTGCAAAATCTTAAAGCTTCTGCTAAAACATTTAAGATGAAGAGCAATTTCACCTTTCAGGATGGCAACGAAAGTCCAGAGCTAAATCCAATCGAAAATCTGTGGAGTGACCTGAAGAGGACTGTGCACAGGAGATGCCCAGCCAGTTTGAAGGGTTTTTCACATTCTATGTGAATCATCAAGACCACAAATTAGACATAATATAACAGTCTAACATAGCCAGAGGGCCAAATACAAATAGGTGAAAGTTGAAGTTACAAGCTGTTACCAGAAGAAAAAAAATCTAAATGCTTGCAAATAGGAGTTAGTGGCTATAGGGGAAAACAGAAAAGGAAATGGGTGGATAGTGGACACCCAGAAGTTCCAATGCTATTCTATCTTCTATACAAAACAGCCAACACGAACAGACAATTCCAACGTCCTTCCCTCCGGTTTTTCAAGAAGCTAATTCTGCCTGGAAATCAGGAGTCTGTTTCATTAGTATTCAAACTGGGAAATCTTCCTCTGTGGTTTCTTGTGTCACCACTATATGAAGTGATTTTACACCAAACATATTAAGGCTCTCAGTTGGTGGAATTGCCTAAGCATTCACCCTGTATTTGAAAAACTGCAAAAATTTTAATCCTGACGATGGCGCAGCCATCTGTAGTGCAAAGTCCAAGAGAGTAAAATTGGCCCATCTCATAAAATGGATGTCATTTCTCTATCCTCTGTCGATCAGAACAACACTAGTCAATCTGGGCCATCTGTTAGCGTATGTATACAGATGACTGTAGTTAGAGCTCCTTTTCTAGCTGCCCAGTAACACTGCATGAGCAATAGTACGAAAAGATGTGATGGCTGACTGACACATGCTGTCTGCCGTGCCATATGGGAAGGTGTTAATTGGCTACAACTCAACTTGGAGAACTGTGTAGATTTAAATTTTATTTTGGCCATAGTGTCACTTTTAGTTATAGTTCACTCACTCACTTTCAGTAACTGCTTTTTCCTGGTCAGCATTGGGGTAATTTCTCCTCACTATTTCTGTTTATGGCACAGCAGTGTGTTAATGTGTGTATGTGTGTGATGCCCTGCGGTGGACTGGCATCCCATCCCAGGTCTATTCCAACCATGCATCTAGGGTTCCTGAGTTCCTGAGCTCCAGATCCGCCTTGACCCTGACCAGGATAAAGCAGTTACTGAAGATGAATGAATGTTTCTGTTTATTAGCAGGATAACTATGGAAATTACTAATATATATATATATATATATATATATATATATATATATATATATATATATATATATATATAAACTCTATTTTATATAAATATATATATATATTAGATATATACATACATACATACATACATAGAGATATAGATATAGATATAGATCTATATATAGATATAGATAAAATAATTTGCAATAAAAATCTAGTGGTGACTGCAATCCCAGATACAGATTCGCAGTGGTTGGGGTAATCTTTTTTTCATGTTAACTTTAACACATTTCATGGTAAATAAATATGTGAAACATAAGAGGAGCAGAAAAGGCTGGCAATGAGATCAGGTTGTTATTTTCAAACCTCTGCCAAGTAGGCTACTAGAGCTTTTTGTTTTGCTTCCTTCAGAGAAACTAAAGCTGCACTTGTGCTCTCTCTCTCTCTCGCTCTCTCTCTCTCTCTCTCTCTCTCTCTCTCTTTCTCTCTCTCTCTCTCTGTCTTTTCCTGGCTAACAGTGCACCTCTACAGTAGGTAAAGCACTGTTTATTACATTGTATAAATAGACTTTGCACTGATGAAACTGAAAAATATTCAAAATTTATATTATGTATATATCATAACACATAACACATACTGTATATCTAGTGGTATACAGTCCCCTCTGAACCTATTGGAACAGCAGGGCCAAATGTTTTGTTTTGGCTGACATTATTTGATTTGAAATCAAAAGATGAATGTTTCAGCTTTCATTTCCTGATATTTACATCTAGATGTGTTAAACAACTTAGAACATGGCACCTTTTGTTGCATACCAGACAGTTTTTAGGTGAGCAAAAGTATTGGAGCAGCTACTCGTAAAGTAAATTAAGTAAATAACACTTATTATTTGGTTGCATATCCCTTGTTTGCAATAATTGCTTGAAGACTACACTGAAGACATTTGGGTTTGAGATCAAAAGATGAATATGAGACAAGATATCAGAATGTCAGCTTTCATTTCGTGATATTTACATCTTGATATGTTAAACTTAGAAAATGGCACCTGTTGTTTGAACCCACCTATTTTTATTGATCAAAAATATTGGAACATTGGACATGTTTCTTGTTACCCAAGTTAGGTTAGATTGGTTTTTTCTCTGAATGTCTACTGAGAGAACTCACTACTTGTTTTGATCCCTGGGTTTTGCCTGCGAAGACTGCATTTTTGTTCAAAAGGATCAACCAACTTGAAGACTAGAGAGCTGTCTATGGGAGGAAAGCAAGCCATTTTGAAGTTAAGAAAGAGTGCAAATCAAAGCATTGTGAGAGCTGGGAAGAAAAACCCCAAAACAACAGTCAGCAACAACCTCCACAGTGCAGGGATGTTAAGGTATCATAATCCACCAGAAATAAAAATTAAGTTAAAATTTTGTAGTATATAGTAACCTAATTTTACAACCGCTCTGTTAGAGCATGTACATAGACATATAGTTTTTATTCTGTATTGACTCTTCCACTGTTGTGCTTTTGTTTAGTCACTTCACTTCATGCAGGCCAAACCTACATTATGTAGACTCAGGTTTCCATCTGCTGGTCACAATGTTCAGTGTTTATTCATACATCACTTATTCCATTTATTCCTTGGATGATTCGGCCATGTAAATGAGACTTTTCTCTGTCTTTACAGAGGTGCAGCTGAGAACAAATATGATGTACAGTAGTAATTTTCTTCAGTTGAATCCATTATTCTCAGATGAGAATATGGCAAAGTGTAAATGTCCAAAGCAATTTCTTTTGCCTCTCACCCAGACCTCCCATCTCATTGAGGTGACAAGACAATTTCAGCACTGAGATTGATTGATTGCAAGACCTTGCCTTTTTTCTGCAATTACATACCTGACATGGCATGTAATTAAGCTATGGACAGGTCCTACTGTGTTAAACTGGGAGAGAAAGACAAACCACAGAAAAGTCAAACAATCCATAAGGTTATTATGCAGGGTTGAATAATTATAGAGGTTACAAATGACATACATGACATTTTCCTGCAAGTTGGGTCAAATTAAATGATGAAACATCATCAGTTAAATTATTTACAGTTGATGATTCCTCTCAAGGGTCCTCTTAATGCCTCAAGTTCTGATTCCTTTCAGAAAGGGCTCCATCTTATGTTCAGTAACAGAAAAAAACAATAGTCAAAACCAACTAATGAAATGGCAAAGCTCCACAGATGTGTTCCACTATTAACTGACATGTTGAATAATTAAAATGAAAGGGAAAACAGAAAAATGTATTTTTAAACAAGGAGAGCAAGACAAACTGAGCAGATTTATCACATTTCTGTAGCAATCATCTCCTCTCTCCATGCCTCTGTTTTTTCACATATAAAAAATCTTTTAATAGGCTTACACATGCTTAATGTGTGGAAATGTCAGTTCCAACTGCAGACTTCAGTGGAACAAGCCACATTTCCATATTTCATCAGACTGAGGTGTACCCGCTGAAGCGTCAGGCATTATTAGGTTTTATGTATCTGCCTTTTGAAGGTATAAATATAATGTGGCATCTGAGTACCACTCTCATTTCAAGTTGAATGCTAATGCTCTACCAAATCTGGAAGGCTGCCATGACTGGCATAACAAGAAGCTTTGCAAGAGACAATTTCATAAAAACACTGGCTTACAACACAAAGATATAATTGTATTTTTATGTCTTTATCTCATGACAGACCATAAAAAGGACTAACATAACAATCTGGAATGCGAAAATAAATGCAACGCTTAGAGTGTTGGCAGGTTATTTTAAAACGAGTAGGACAGGCAGTCATTCCTGCAGGTTAAAATATATTAACATAAGTTTTTATAATTTATAATATATAATATAAAAATATATAATATATTAACAAAAGTTAAACTTTTCACAAGATGAGGGATTTTATTTTAGTGTACAATATTAATCTTAAAAAATGTGTCATTTTCAGCAACCTGTTCATCCCATTCATCCCATTCAGTATGTTGAGTTGAACCACCTCTGATTGAAGCTAAAATGCCAGAGTCATCTGTAAATGTTATAACTGTGTAAATGCCCAGTAGTACTATGTGTGCCTAGATCAAACCTCAGAACTGTGTGTATAACTGTCAGATTAAGGACTGGATAAAGCAGGGGTCTAATGAAATAATCACAATATGATTCATCATTTATAAATGTGCCTTAAATGCTGTGTATTATTTTACTGCATGTTGTACATCACAAATTTATTCTTGGCTGTTCAGCTACACTAATTATACACATGAAAAAGCTTACAGAGGCCTTGTTGCTAATTATGGGATAATTTTCATCAATTCCTCTGATTTTCTTTAATATTATTTAGCAGATTGCCTGTACATTGTAAACCCTATTTTGAAACTGTACAGATCATCCATCCATCTATTTTCTGTACCACTGTTGTGTCGAACTCTGTTTCCCCATTGGGATCAGTTTCCCCCTAGCCCCAGCCCCGGCCCCGTCTAAAGGCTGAAGGAAGTGTGTAGCTGTCGCTGAAAGCAACATGGGTCTTTTCTTTCTTTAAGCCTTTAAAGTATTTATTTGTTATGTTATTATTACAATAATGCAATGTAAATATTAATAGTAATTTGCCTATGTGAGTTTTGTTTTACAAGGGTTGCAGAAATAGTGACACCTACAGGTTAAACTAGTGAGCTGCATTTAATTTAAGTTACTGTGGTCATGTGATTAGCCTAACTAATAGCAGTGCAAAAATGTGCATGCAGTTTTTTGGTGCTACGCTGTACACGGAGTTAGATGCTAAAGAAGAGAATAATTAAACAGTAAAGCGTTACAGCAACTCCTAGATCTCTGGTCGGAAGGCGCACACGGTATGTTGGTTTGTGATGTTGTGCATTTCATGTTTGTATTGCAATGTAATAGCGCAATGTTTCCTAGGGCCATTAATGCTAGTTTAATATGTGAGCAAGATGAATGAATACTCATGGACTCTTAAGAACATGCTTATGTACAATATGCTCATGTGAGAATGTGTTATGCACTTTATTTCAGTTTTTCACGGTGTTTGATGGTGTTTGATGGTGTTTGACGGTGATTGAATGCGCTTAAGTTGTGAAGGAATGCAATTAAAGAAACGACAAACATCAGTTGAAGCGTACGTTTTAATCTGACCAGAAGAATAAGTTTGGGAGCAGCTACAGTGAAAAACGTGGCCTACTGCCTTTGGTAAGGCAGTGAAGAACAACGTAGGCCTATTCTGGAAAAGTAGTGAAAAACGTGGCCTGCTGCCACGAGCCACAGTGAAGAACATACTGCTTCGTGAACTGCAGTGAAAAGGTATTGTTTGGTGTGGTGTAAAACATCGCCATCCATGGACATGTACAACGTAGCCATTGGAGAGTGAGCAACGATCGCCAGCATCCCAGGGAATATTGTACGGCCCGCCCCTTGTGTAGTCTCCGTCCCGCACTCAACGTAAACGACCTGCCTAATCATCCTGGCATTCATCCAACGTGACCTCGCGAGCTTCAGTTCAGCGTGAAGGTGGAACCCAGAAGAAGACGGTGCTGCAGCTGCCAAGAACGGCCACAGGGAAGCAACAACGCGACATCTTTGGACAATTGAGTTTGTGAACATTCATTACATCTGGATTCCAGGTCAGACTGTGCATTTACATTTCTCAGTTTTGTTTAAATTGTTATTTATTGCAATTCCAATTTATTATTTGAAACAAAGGAAAAATGAGAACTGCATCTGAATAGTTTTGTAAATTGAATAGCAGTGTGTATATAACGTACTTGTTTGATCATTTGAAAGTGTGTATTTTCCTGGTCATTCTAGTTTACCTTTCATCATTTAATATTTCAGTAGTGTTGTTTCAAAATAGTTTACTAAAATGGATCAAAGCACACCAGATGTTTGTGTACTAGAAGGAGTACTACAGGCTCTAGAAAACGAGAAAACAGAATTAGAGAAGGAATTAGAAACTGAACTTGAAACCTCAGAGAAACAAAGAATTGAAGAACGGTTAGCTGAAATTAATAAAGACCTCCAAATACATAGGATAGGGCTCCAGGAGCCAACACCTGGCGCTGAACAAGCAGTGAGGCGGTCAGAAAGAGAAAAACACCCAACAGAAAAGATGCTTGAGCTCATTAAACAGGAGAGCATAAAAAAGGAAAGAAAGTTCATGTTAACATATGTAACCTTCAAAGCTGAGGTTCAGTATATTAGAACTAAACTAAAGGAAGAATGTTGTAAATCAGACGTAGGCGAAATGATAAGAACCTTGGAAAAGTATGAGTCAGAACTAAAGCAGGAATATAAGAGCTTACGTGCACTGACCACACCAGCCCAAGATATACGAAGGAGAATGGATATCTGCACATCAGTGACTTCTGAAATAACTACACTTCTGAAAGTGCGTTACGCAGAAGCTGATAAAGAGTTTAATGCAGAAGCTGTTAAGGAAACTCTTTCAAAATTACTCCAGAGAGAAGACGCAAGGTCAGTTTATGGGTCAACTGTGTCAAGAGCTGGAGTGGGTAGTGTGCAAGATAGTCAAGTGTCAGTAAAGAAAGCAGAGGCGGCGGCACGCTTGGCATCGAAACGTGCTGAACTTAACAGGGAAAGGGAAATATCTGCACAAAGAAAAGAGGTGCTAGCTCAGCAAGAGAAGTTAAAACTGATGGAAGAACAAAGGAATCTTGAAGCTATGGAAGCTGAATACAATGTATATGCTGAAGAGGAATTAAAATTGAATGCTGAAATAGGAGAAACTAGAGAAATCTTCACTTTGTCTCCAAGTCAGCTTCCAGTGCAGCATAACAGCACTCCATGCACCCAGAATCCCAAAGACCTTTCAATCCCTTTTTGTTCTGAAAGCAAAATAGAACCAAAATCAAATGAAGCCTCGCTAGTTCAAGCATTAAAAGAATCTCTGGCAATGACTAGACTTCCAGCACCAGAGCCGTTCATGTTTACAGGAGATCCACTTAAATTCACTGAATGGCGTACCTGCTTCAAGGCCTTAATCGAAACAAGTTGCACAAACCCAGCTCATAGGCTATATTACTTGAAAAAATACATCAGTGGAGAAGCACTTTCTGTGTTAGAAGGAACATTTTATAGAAGTGATGAGGAAGCCTACACACAGGCTTGGGATGCCCTTAACAAACGTTATGGTCACCCCTTCATAGTTCAAAGAGCATTCAGGGGGAAGCTGAGTAGCTGGCCCAAGATTGGACCAAAGGAATCACTGAAATTAAGGGAATTTAGTGATTTCCTCATCTCCTGCAAGAATGCAATGCCTTACGTTCATGGTCTAAAGGTTTTAGATTATTGTCAAGAAAACCAAAAGCTGTTACAAAAACTTCCTGACTGGGCAACAACCCGCTGGAACCGGTACGTCACTAAAGCACTAGATGAAGGGAAGCCATATCCTGCCTTTAAGGAGTTCTCAGACTTTGTAGCCGAAGAGGCACGTGTTGCTTGCAATCCAGTTTCTTCTCTTTTTGCATTAAAACAAGCAGATGAGAAAAATGGAAAGGAACAGAAGCGTCTCAAAGCCAGTACTCTAGCAACGTCAACAAAGGTGTTTCAAAGATCAAGCTTCACTTCAAAGGACTCAAGTGCATCAGGAAGTTCTACAACCAACTCTCCTGCCACTCAAACCAAAAGACAAATAGATTGTGTGTGCTGTCAACAAAATCACTTTATTTATAAATGTGAAAAGTTTGCAGCGATGCCTCTAGAGGAAAAGAAAAAATTTGTCATTAGCAACAATATGTGCTTCGGGTGCCTCAGAGTCGGACATGTTGCAAAAAATTGCAGAAAGAGGGCTACTTGCAATATTTGTAGACGAAGTCATCCATCTCCACTTCATGAAGAACGCCCTGTAGGAGAAAAGCTAGAAGCGTTACCACAAAAGGACAATTCTTCCATTGCCTTATGCACCGTGAGAATGGACAATGGTGATCGCACTTCCATGATTGTTCCAGTGTGGCTCTCTAGTGCGGCCAAGAATAGTCCAGAGACTTTAGTGTATGCATTACTGGACACACAGAGTACCAGAACCTTCATTGACCATGATGTCTGTGGAAAAATTCAAGCACACACAGAACCTGTCAAACTGAAGTTGTCAACAATGACTGACAAGAGTTCAATACTGAATTGTCACAGAGTTGTTGGACTGAAGGTGAGAGTGTACAATTTACAAGAGTACATTGAGCTACCTCCAGCATACACTCAAGAATACATCCCACTAGAGAAGAATAGCATTCCCACTCGTGAAACAGCAGCAGGGTGGACTCACCTTCTGAGCATAGCTGAAGAGATGCCAGATCTGTTGAACTGTCCTGCAGGACTTCTGATTGGCTATGACTGTGCACAGGCTCTGAAACCAAAAGCCGTGATATCAGGGGAAGAGTATGAACCTTATGCAGTCAAGACAGATTTAGGCTGGAGTATAGTTGGAGCCAAAATGCCTTGCACTGACATAAGGGATGGCGAAGGGTTCTGCCATCGTATCTCTGTGAAAGAACTTCCACCTATCACACCTGCCTCTGTGATCAAAGCATTAGAGAGAGATTTTCTTGACACAAATCCAAGAGAAAAGACAATATCCCAAGATGACATTCAATTTCTGCATCTCTTGAATGGGAAAATTCAACATAACGAAGAGGGACATCTGGAGATGCCTCTACCATTTAGAAAGCATCCTCAGCTTCCAAACAACAAGCAGCTGGCTACAGTCAGATTGAAACATTTAAAAGGAAAAATGGAAAAGAGTCCAAAGTACAAGGAAGATTATATCAAATTCATGGACAATGTCTTTAGAGATGGTGATGCAGAAGAAACAAATGCCACCCCAAAGGAAGGCAACACATGGTACATTCCGCACCATGGGGTGTATCATCCTAGGAAGCCTGAGAAGATTAGGGTCGTATTTGACTGCTCTGCCAAATGTGAAGGCACCACTCTGAATGACCACCTCCTCACAGGACCTGATCTAACAAATACTCTGACTGGAGTGCTGTGTAGATTTCGCCAGCATCAGATCGCGATTAATTGCGATGTTGAGAAAATGTTTCACCGCTTCCACGTAACCCCAGAAGATCGGGATTTCTTGAGGTTCCTGTGGTGGGAAAATGGGAACACCGCAAGAGAGCCCAAAGAATACCGGATGCGAGTTCACATATTTGGAGCAGCATCATCGCCTGGATGTGCTAACTATGGCATGAAATACCTCGCCAGCAAATATGAGAATGATTACCCATTGGCTGCAGTCTTCATCCGGAAAAATTTCTATGTGGATGATGGGCTTATCAGTGTCGATTCAGTTCAAAGAGCCAACCAGCTTGTGAATGAAGCACGGGAAGTCTTTAGTAAAGGACAGCTGCGCTTACACAAATTTGTCTCTAACAACAGAAAGGTTTTGGATGCAATTCCAGAGAGTGAACGGGCAAGTGCAGTGAAGGATGTGGACCTGAACTACAGTGAGCTTCCAATGCAGAGTGTGCTGGGAGTGAAGTGGAGCATAGAGACGGATGCGTTCTCATTCAATGTCGTCCTCAATGAAAAGGCAGCCACCCGGCGACGAATCCTATCAACGGTAGCTAGTGTATACGACCCATTAGGATTTCTCTCTCCCTACATCTTGACTGGGAAAAGAGTGCTGCAAGAGATGTGCAAACGAGGTGTAGGATGGGATGAACATGTTCCCCTTGAACTGAAGCCAAAGTGGGAAACATGGCTCCATGACCTGGAAAATCTTGAGAAAATTCAAATACCAAGATGCTTCATTCCTGATCACCTCAGCACAATACGAAAAATTGAGCTGCATCATTTTTCAGATGCCAGCAACAATGGCTATGGGCAATGTTCTTATATCAGGATTGTTGCTGATGAACAAGTACATTGTGCATTAGTCACGGGTAAGGCCAGAGTGGCACCCACAAGGGTGGTCAGCATTCCACGCCTTGAGCTCACTGTAGCTACAGTCTCTGCTGCTGTGAGTAGTGTCCTTAGAGAAGAGCTGGAGCTGAAAATAGACCAGGAGTTTTTCTGGACTGATTCACAGGTGGTGCTCGGGTACATCAAGAATGACGCCCGACACTTTCATGTTTTTGTAGCAAATCGCGTCCAGAAAATAAGAGACACTACTGATCCTAGTCAGTGGTTCTACGTCGAAACAAGCCAGAATCTAGCCGACCACGCATCTAGGGGTCTCAAGGTGGCAGACCTAATAGAATCAAATTGGCTCAGAGGACCAAAGTTCTTATGGGAACAAGAAATTGTTTTTAGCCAAAGATCCCCAGAGCTTCTTATAGGTGACCCAGAGGTCAAAGTCCTGAAAACAGATGCTGTTGAAAGAGACAGCTTCCTCCATAGGCTGTCAAGACTCTCAGATTGGAATACAACCCTCAACATTATTGCTCGGATTCAGAGACTGGCACACAAAGACAGGTCTGGACCCATTAGTGTAGAGGAACAAAGAGAAGCCGCTCTTGTGCTCATCAGAGCAGCACAAAGAGAAGCCTTTGAAAAGGAGTTGAAATTGTTTAGTCAGGAATCCACAAAGCTACCAAAAACTCACAAGATGTATCAACTTGACCCTATCTTTTAGAATGGATTGCTCAGGGTTGGTGGCAGGTTGAGAATGTCCTCCGCATCAGTTGAGTTGAAACATCCAGTGATCCTTCCTAAGGAAGGCATTGTCACACAGCTTATACTTGACCACTGTCACAAAAGGACTCAGCACCAAGGCCGAGGTCAAACCTTGAATGAGCTCAGAGCCAGCGGATATTGGATAATAGGTGCAAGCAAGGTAGTGGCCAAGCACATCAAGAGTTGTGTCACTTGCAGAAAGGTGCGTGGACGGACTGAAGAACAGCGAATGGCAGACTTACCTGTTGACCGAGTAGATCCATCTCCTCCATTCTTGTACACCGGAATTGACTGTTTCGGGCCATTCAACACGAAACAAGGTCGAAAGGAATTCAAGCGGTATGGTCTGTTGTTCACATGTCTAAGCTGCAGGGCCATCCACTTAGAAATGTTGGAGGATCTCACAACAGACGCATTTTTGAATGCTTTGAGATGCTTCATAGCAATTAGAGGAGCGGTAAGACAAATCCGATCTGACCAAGGTACTAATTTCCTTGGAGCAAAGAATGAGTTGGAAAGAGGTCTAATGGAACTTGACAAGGAAAGGATTTCAACTTACCTTGCAAGAAAGCAATGTGACTTCCTGATGAATGTGCCTGAAGCAAGCCACATGGGAGGCATTTGGGAACGCCAAATACGGACGGTTAGGAGCGGGATGAGTTCTGTTCTGGCACAGGCTAAAGGGAGACTGGATGACACCTCTTTGAGGACATTCTTCTATGAAGCCATGTCAATTGTTAACAGTCGTCCACTCACAACAAACACAATCAATGATCCTAAAGGTGTTGAACCTTTGACACCTAACCATTTGCTCACAATGAAGTCCATTGTGCCCCTCGCGCCTCCAGACAAATTTGTCCGGGAAGATTTGTATGCCAAGAAGAGGTGGCGTAGAATGCAGTACCTCTCGGAACAATTCTGGAGCAGGTGGCGCAAGGAATACCTGGCCAGCATAAGCCTCAGACAACAGTGGCATGTGCCCAGAAGAAATGTGCAAGTTGGGGATGTCGTTATTGTCAAGGATGACAATATTCCCAGAAATGAGTGGAAGCTAGCCAGAGTTGTTGAGGCAAGGGCAGATGGTGATGGTCTTTTGCGAAAGGTCAAAATTCAAATAGGACAAAGTAATTTAGGAAAGAAAGGTGAGCACATAACGCAACTTTCTTCACTTGAGCGTCCAGTTCAAAAATTAGTGGTGCTAGTGGAGCAGAATTCATAGACTAGTATCCTAAAACATTAAACAGGAAATATTAAACTTTCAGACTAAGCTGTTCAAAACCAAGTGTCAAAAATTAGTTGCTAAATGTATAGGAAAATTACACGATTTATTCAGTTTATTCAGAATATGGTTAACATAAATCTTTGTAATTTTGGTGGCAGTGTAGCTGTCGCTGAAAGCAACATGGGTCTTTTCTTTCTTTAAGCCTTTAAAGTATTTATTTGTTATGTTATTATTACAATAATGCAATGTAAATATTAATAGTAATTTGCCTATGTGAGTTTTGTTTTACAAGGGTTGCAGAAATAGTGACACCTACAGGTTAAACTAGTGAGCTGCATTTAATTTAAGTTACTGTGGTCATGTGATTAGCCTAACTAATAGCAGTGCAAAAATGTGCATGCAGTTTTTTGGTGCTACGCTGTACACGGAGTTTGATGCTAAAGAAGAGAATAATTAAACAGTAAAGCGTTACAGCAACTCCTAGATCTCTGGTCGGAAGGCGCACACGGTATGTTGGTTTGTGATGTTGTGCATTACATGTTTGTATTGCAATGTAATAGCGCAATGTTTCCTAAGGCCATTAATGCTAGTTTAATATGTGAGCAAGATGAATGAATACTCATGGACTCTTAAGAACATGCTTATGTACAATATGCTCATATGAGAATGTGTTATGCACTTTATTTCAGTTTTTCACGGTGTTTGATGGTGTTTGATGGTGTTTGACGGTGATTGAATGCGCTTAAGTTGTGAAGGAATGCAATTAAAGAAACGACAAACATCAGTTGAAGCGTACGTTTTAATCTGACCAGAAGAATAAGTTTGGGAGCAGCTACAAAGTGTGAACTAAGGTGAACAAAGATAAATATGAGCTATATGTCCAGGTATTGTGTCTTTTGCGGACAGTCACGTATTTAGCCTAGAAAATCACAGTAATTTGAGTGAGCACACGTTTCTTCCAAAATGTTACAATATTAAAAATGAAAACTCTCACAAATAACATTATTAATTCATAGAAATTAATAGATATAATAGCAGCCCGTTGTGTTATTAAATACATTTTTTTTTTTTTTTAAAAAACACAACAAATATATGTTCTTTTACCCCCTTTTCAAAATATAACTAGGAAGAAACAGAGTTCCTCACAACACCACTTATCCAACACAAGCTCATGGGGAGCACACACACTACAGACAATATAGAGATGCCAATCAGCCTACAACACGGGTTTTTGGGCTCAGGGGGGGAAACCACTGAAGCATGGGGAGAACACACAAACGCCACATAGGACGAAGGTAGGAATCGAACCCCCAACCCCAGAGGTGCAAGGCAAATGTGCTAACCACTAAGCCACCATGCCGCTGAACAGATTATAGCTAATCAAATTAAAGTTATTGAGGTCATGCTCAGTGAGCGTCCCCTTGAAATGTAATTTCTAATCACCTGAAAGGTTGTTTTTTTTTTTAAACCCCTAGGTTAATAAATAAACAAATATATAAGACATTTCTCTATTTTCAAATTCTGATTGTTCTAAAGTTTTTCTCTGACCACTACATGCAGGGGTGCAGACTTTTAATTTTCCCATCCACAACAATTATATATTTATAATCTACCAAAGAGCCACATATATAGCTATCTGGCTACTGAGAACCATAAACACACAACCGCACCAATCAGTGGATTGGGACCAGTGTAGAAAACCCCCACTTACCAGATGTTACTAAAGTGATTAACTAATCTAAGCATAGCAGTAATGCTCACATGGGGGTGGCTGCAGTGTACTGTTAATATAAGTACCAGAAGCACCAGCATTACTGGGATTTTTAAGCACAGTGTACACTTGCAGGTCACCCATCATGTTGGTCCATCTTGTAGGTGTAAAGATACAGACAATTTGTATTAATCATTCCTTTTATTGGTGCTTAATTAGAAGGAACAGGGCAGTGTTAGCTGAAGATTCTTATATACAGTATATACGATGCCACTGCTATGTCAGTGTCACTGGTATACTGCTCCATCACCCAAGGAATATCCTGTAAGCAGTTGTTCTATGGTAGACTCTTTCTTCTGATGTGTTGTGTATAGTAACAGGTAGGCAACAGTCAGTAATTGTATTCCTACAAAGTGTACCTACATGATAAAATAGCCAGAAAGTTTAACCACACTGTACTAATGGCTGCTGAGTGTATACACACAGTACATACATATAGACCAGGGGTGTCCAAACTTATCCGCAAATGGCCGTTGTGGGTGCAGTTTTTCATTCCAATCAAGCAGGAGCCACACCCGATTCCACCTGTTTAATCAGTTTATCTTGGCTTTAAATAGTCACAGGTGTGGCTTCTGTTTAGTTGGAATGAGAACCTGCACCCACACTAGCAATGTACTTCTGTATTGCCAATTGTATTGTCTATCTATCCATTTTCTGTACCACTTATCCTACACAGGCTCGTGGGGAGCCTGGGAACTCGGGGAGCAAGGCAGGAGACACTCTAGATGGGGTGCCAACCCACCACAAGGCACAACTGCATAAACATTCACACACCCATTCACACACTACAGACAATTTGGAAATACCAGTCAGCCTACCACACATGTCTTTGGACTGGGGGAGGAAACTGAATACCTGGAGGAAACCCCCTCGGCACGGGGATAACATGCAAACTCTGCGTACACAGGGCACAGGGAAGAGGCAGGATTCGAACCCACAACCCCAGTGGTGGGAGGCAAACATGCTAACCCCAAAGTAACATTATATATTATTCAACAAAGTGTTAAAATATGCACTAGTTCTTTAAGCAGGGTGCTAAAATGGTTGTGTTATTATATACAGTTACAATCAAAATTATTCAACCCCCATTGCAAATCAGGTTTATTGTCAAAATTTACAGACTTTCAGTTGTTTGCAATGAACAAATCAAACAAAAGCAATTGAAATAGTTCAACAAAATGAATGTTTGAAGTGGTTTCCCCAAATTCAACTGAAAATGCAACTTATAATGACTTCTCCAGTTTCAAAATTATTCAACCCCTTCATGGCAAGCATCTTTAGTACTTCGTAGAGCACCCTTTTGCTGTTATGACTTGCTGCAAATGAGATGCATAGCTTCTGGCAGCGTTCCTGAGGGATCTTAGCCCATTCCTCATGAGCATGGGCCTCCAGTTCAGTAATATTCTTGGGTTTGTGAGCTGCAACCGCCTTCATCTAATCCCACCAGAGATTTTCTATGGGGTTCAAGTCAGGTGACTGATGGTGCTGTAGAATCTTCCAGGACTTCTTCTGCAACCAAGCCTTGGTGGAATTTAAGATATGCTTGGGATCATTGTCCTGTTGAAAGGTCCAATGACCCCCAAGCTTCAGCTAAATCACAGACGGCATGACGTTTTCTCCTAAGATTTCCTGATATTTCAATGGATTCGTCTTGCCTTCCAAATGCTGCAGGTTTCCAGTGCCAGATGCAAAGCAGCCCCAGTTCATTACCAAGCCACCACCATGCTTCAATGTGGACAGAGTGTCCTTTCTTCATTCTTCTCCCTCCAGACATACCGCTCATCAATTATGCCGAAAAGTTAAAAAAAATAAAAAAAATATTTTAAAAAAGCCTAAAAAGTGTTGTTTCATCACTCCACCTAACAGAATCCCAAAACTTCTGTGGCTTATTTATATGATTTTGAGCAGATTTTTCTTATGCTTTTGGGTCAGTAATGGTGTACGTCTTGGGAGTTCTGGCATGGAAACCTTCTGCGTTTAGTACACGCCTTACTGTGCTCACTGAAACCTCAGTGCCTGTTGCCACCAAGTCTTGCTGCTGGTCTTTTTGCAGTCACTCAAGGGTTTTTCACAATCTGCCTTCTCAGAAATTTGGTTGCAGCCTTTGATAGCTTCCTTTTCATGCCTCGTCCAGGTTATTTCATGTTATTTCACAAAAAAAAGTGCAACAAAAAAAGTACCTCGTAAAAAAACCCTCGTAAATTTTTTTTTTAAAAAACTCGTAAGGGCATATCAAAAAGTTTGAAGTAAGTGTGGCCACTTTTACTTAAATGGCAATAACGCTTGAATAGAATGGGATATCAATCTGAGGACAATTCTACCAATTGGTGTGCAGTCTAAACAGACCAAAATATGAAATTGAGTAAATGTGGAAACATTGGTCAAATAGACTTTATAAATAACTTTTGCAAGAATTTTCCTTGCAAGAAGGTCCAATCAGAATATACGAGGACAATTGTGAACCTTGAAAAAGATGGCCGCCATTGGTCGAGTAACGCTCAGCAACCATTAGACAAGCTTAATGAAAGCTGATATTTCTTAAAATTATCTTGGTTATTCTTTGATTTAGGTGCTTATAGGATTGTACAATATTAAGTAATATCTTTTAACATGTTTAAGGGCCCTAAACGGCTTGAACCCCAATAACTGCTGCTTGCAGCTATATTTTGCAACTGTATTGTCATAAATAAATGTTAGCTTTCAACTGATTTTATTCAGCAAAATGAGATTTTACTTCATATATAATGACCCTTTTTCTACTCATACACACTTTCTCTTCATTTTAATCACCCTCATTCCCCATTATGTGTAGCAGATCTATTTCGACTTGCAGAACATTTATTTATGTGATTTATGCAAAACGCCTAAGTTCGCCCAGCTCGAGGTCGATTCAAAAGTAGCCCAATTCCCCAGGAAAGCCGCCGAGCTGCAACACCAGGCACACTGACTGCTACGTCAGGGACTTTTATTTAGACAAGATTTACCCATCGTTCAACACTCTCAAGTCTTACCCGGCGCCTTATTTTGTTTCTTCGCCTGTATTCGGGTGGAAAGCCCGCTGTCTGCTGTATGATTGGTTTGCAGTTCATTCTCACAACCAATCACCGCTCAAAGTCTTCACAACGTAATCTACTAACTAATCATGGCTCAGGGGCGGGGTTTGTCTGAATACGAGTATGAAAAAAACAGAGGACTGTAATCCGCACAGATACTTCGTGGCGCTTGGGTTACAGCTGTTGTTCGTGTGATAATAGGCACCAGAAGCCGTCAGGGAGGAAACACCATGGCTTTAAACCTCACCGTCAATCCCAGCAACCCACCGCTAGGTAAAACAGCAGATATTAAATTTTAAATTGCATATCTGTGTCCAAACGCGAGTCTTGGTTTAATAGTTTGTTTTTTTTGTTTTTTTTTTTTTGTAATTGATGCACGCGCATGTGCCATCGTGGCACAGTTAGTACTGTAGTCTAGACACATGTGTAGCTGCAATTATTCATTTCATATAGTTTTGAGAGGTAAACTGTTAGCTAGTTAAAATCTGTTTATTTATTGGTGTATTTTGTGGAGTGGACATGCTTCAGTGCATGATCAAAGCGCACATTAATTAATGTTAAATGTTGCTTTCTGTTTCTATTCAGTAAATTGACATGACTTCCTTTATTTTAAGCGAGGGATATAACGCTAGATTGAGAGATTATTTGAACACGGAGAAATGGTGTGCGGCCTGAATTAGTTCAAAGTGTATTTTTCTTTGCTTTTTGGAGTTTAGCTGTGTTTTTTGCACACTGTGTTGTGGCACAGTGCTCCAGATACATTAACCTCCAGTGGAGCCACCGTTTGTTAAGAGCCGGTATTACAGGCTGATGCAATCCAAACGAAAGAAATTTTTCTTATTTCATTTAACGATTATGTTACTGGAATAAAGTTATATGGACGTTCGATATTCGTGGAAATTAAGGGACCGTCTCTAAAGTTACATACGACATTGTTATGCAGGTTTCTAACTTCAATAGCATTTGAAGGGAATGACTTACAGTCACAAAATCAACTGTAAAATGTTCATCTAGGTGTCAGGTATGAGAAACACCTTTTAGATTTTTGATATTCATTAATATAAGCTATTAAATCCCATTTAAAGTAGACATGAATTTCACTGCAGAATGGGCCCATACACAAAATATACCATTTTATTTAAAGCTCAATAGCATTTGAAGGGAATGACTTACAGTCACAAAACCAACTGGAAAGTGTTCAGCTAGTTGTTAGGTATGACGCACACCTTTTTATATTTTTGATATTTATCAAAATAAACTGTTAAATCACATTTAAATATTTATATATGATTTAATAGTTTATTTTGATAAATATCAAAAATCTAAAAGGTGTTTCTCATACCTGACACCTAGATGGACACTTTCCAGTTGGTTTTGTGACTGTAAGTCATTCCCTTAAAATGCCACTGAAGTTAGAAACGTGTATAACAATCATATGTAACTTTAGTGACGGTCCCTTAATTTCTACATGTCTGCGAATATCGAACGTCCAATGTCAAGCCAACTTTATTCCAGTGACTATGTTTATAGTGCAGAAGAAATCAGCTGGCAAAAAAGTTACAGGCTGCAGACATTCATCAAATAAATAAATGTCAATTCTTTAGACCTCCAGCGTTCATCTGATTTAAGGCAGTACACACTCTCACACACTGCACTCTCACAAATCATGAGTCAATCAAATTATTACGCTACAAAAACTGAACTAGATGAGGCACTCAAAAAGCCAAACATGAGCACAGAATACACTGCAGTGCTCTCTGGCCCTAAAGAAAAGTGCCCTTATGCAAAAATTTGGCAGATTACCTGAGCACAGTGAACAACCAGAAACACAGAACCACAGACTCCGTGCACATAGGCAGACTGTCATGACAGACCAATATAAAAAATCCCTACAGAGCAGAAAGTGTGCACACAGTTAAGAAGTGCAGCATTGTCTCCACAAGAAGTGTTAAAAATGCAGACATTTATGGGAAATGTTGAATTTTTCTGAAGTACATGTTCATCATCAATTCTACAATCTCACCAACACTGATAATCTGTAGGGGGAGAACATATGGAGAGCTGTGCTCTAGCAGAAAAATCACATCTTGGCACCATACTACATCTCTAACAGTCTGAGGAACAATGAGTCTCTCACACACACACACACACACACACACACACACACACACACACACACAGCCCTGATTGACTTTTGCAGAATTATTATTTGTGTGTATATTGATTTGCTCTTCTTTTTTTCTTTTTTTATTGCTATTTGTATAACAGTTGCTGTGTCATTTCAGTGCGTTGGCAATACTGTAATGATTATGCCAGTAAAGCTGGCATTGAATTGAGTTGAATTGTGTCCACTTGCTTTGTACCTCCATGTTGTTTTGATTGTGTTACCACCTTTAGTTTTATAGCCAGTCACAGCTGGTTATTTTTAACTGCACTTTCAGTTTGGCTGGCAGGTGATATGCAAAAAAAAACACTTGAAAAACAGGATGCCATCATTTTACTGTAGGCTTGGGTGAGGCAGAAATGTATGCGAGCAATGTTTGATGCCGTTGTTTGATCTTGTGGGGAGGAGGTTTAGCAGCTGTTTGCCTTTTCCCAGACACATTGGACTTGATGTTCACAATTCTGTTTATGTGTATGTTGCTTGTTGAGAACACATTGTAACCTGTAGTACCACTCTCTGCCTGCAGGGGCGCTGCTAGCAGCAGAGCATGTGAAGGGCAGCGTCAGTGTCTCTGTGGAGGAAGGCAAAGACACCAAGCTCCAAGTCTCTGAGTGAGTGTTCTTATGAGTTTGCATACTGTAAAGCATAAACTCAATGGATATGTATGTGAATAAGATGAATATTCCCTATTAGTTATATATATATATATATATATATATATATATATATATATATATATATATAAAATTTTACCTCTAGTTGTTATGCGTGGTTGTGTGAAGTTTCTCATTAGAGGTCGACTGATCGGTTTTGCCGATTAATCAGCGACGATAACTGATTGCTGGAACTATTGGTTATCTGCAGAAATTTACACCAATCATTTTTTTATACAGTACAAGAGCGGCCTCTAGAGGCAAAATAAAAACTATCACTGATTAATTTTGTTGTTATTTGAAGTGTTTTTTGGTTAATTTTTGTGTGTCTCTATTTTCATTTGTTATTTGGACTGCTACTTTTTGGTTCAGGTTGGATGTAACTTATTTACTTTAATATTTATATTTATTTCATAAGTAAGTTTATTTTTGCATTAAATTAGAGCAATATTTTACTTTGAGTTATGTTTCCATTCAGTATCAATTTTAAAAACTATCCTTGATTAATTGGTTATCGTCAGGTACGGCACAACTTGGTTATCTGTAAAATTAGTCAACCTCTGTTTCACATGTTCTTTTCATGTTCATGTGAGTTTCCATTTACCTCACAAAACCATGCCAGTAAGAGGAATGGCTTCTGTAACTTGCCCCTAGGTATGAATTTGTGTGCCTAGTGCTTTGGATGGATTGGCATCCAAAAATCCACCACAACCCTGATGAAGTGGTTGAAGACGAATGAATGAATGAATAAATGGTTATTGTTTGTTGTGGTTTGTCTTGGAAATTATGAATATGCTCATTCTGAACCACCGCATAATATTCTCACGTTTGTTTTTGTTTTTTCAGTCAGGTGCAGTTCAGTGATGTGAACTCCATTACGCGTTACCTTGCACGTGTAGCACCCAGTCTGGGTCTGTATGGGTCCAACATGCTGGAACAAACAGAGGTCAGAAAATAAGGCTTTTTTTTTTTTTCTTGCTCCCACACCTTACAGAAATGTAGACTGGCAATGATATGTGCCAGATTCAGCAACACTGTGACACAAAATAGAAGGCGGTGTTAAACCTCACAAATGTATTGAATTAAACTTAAATAAGGTAAATTTTTTTCTTAGAGCTTGATCACTATTTTGCAATGTCAAAGCTGTAGTTTAAGAACCTTTGTGTACCATATCGTCTAAACTTGATGCCGAATAGGCCACTCCAGACTCGCTCACAAATTTCTGTTAACGCGTGAAGATTGTCCTTTGTGCCCCTTATGCCAAAGTCCGATGTCTCTGAGGCATATTCTAATGGACTGATGGTTTCATCTCCTCTAGGACTCTCCCTGGTCTGTCATTATTTAAAGTGTCATCTCTAAAGCTGTACAAAATAAAACATACACAATGCTCAGAAACTAGTACATGACAGACTGGACGATGTTACTGGCTTGCTGTCTTGCAGTTTATTTAAATAACCTTCAGTCTGCTTCCTTACCTGCAGGAAAAGTCTGAGCGTGTACAGGCTTATGAGATCTACTCAGATTACTCAACTTCCAGTCTGACACATGATATTTAAAGCTTTGAAAAAGTTATCCCATTTAATTATCCCATCAAAAACACTTCAGTCAGCTGAGACTGGCCTTTATCACCCCTAAAGCCAGGAATAATTTTCCAGAGAATATTAGGAATGCAAGCTTATTTTACTTTTGGTGATTTTGTAGAACTGCCATAGATTGATTCTCTATGATAAGTGCCGTATAAGCCGTTCTGTATTTCTGTAGGTGGACCACTGGCTGGAGTTCAGCGCCCGGCGTCTGAATGGACAGCCTGATCTGGCTCCTGCTCTTGCACAGTTGGATGCAGCACTATCACTGCGCACCTTCCTGGTGGGCCACACCCTGACACTGGCTGATCTGTGTGTGTGGGCTGCTCTCAAAGGTGAAACGACGTACTTGATCGGGGTCCTTGAATCGCATAATCGTCTTTATCCAAATATTTCATGTGTGCTCTTAGTAACAAAAGTCTGCTTGATCACCATTCTAATCAAGCCATTATGAAATATAGGAGTTCATATTTCCTCTGGTCTATAGGAAGTGCATTGTGGCAGGCAGTGCAGTCTAAACCTGGCTCCTTTCCTCATGTGTGCCGCTGGTTCGCTTTCCTGAGCTCTCAGATGCCCTTCAGTGAGGTGGGCACCAAGTGGGCCAGCAAGCTCGCTGGCATCCAGGCTACTGTAAGTCTCTATTTTTCGAAATGATGTAGAACTAAGGCACCAACCACACACACAATGGTTTTACATTGCTATAAATATGTGTGTACCTTTTAAAGAAGCCTCAGTTTTCCATGCAGCTGGCACCAAACCCTGAAATTACATATGCATTGAGTTTCAAGATAAAGGGTTAGGGCTGAACTGCTGTTGTAGCTTGGGGCGGGGCTAATTTCTAAGTTAGAAAAATGTAAGCAAAAGCCTGAAATGCCGTTATATAGCAATATTACAAAGTACAGCTTTAAAGTGAAATTTAAATGATAATTGTACCTTACAAAATGTACCTTCAGGGAAAACTTAATTACATATGGTATAAAATTTGAGACTAACACAAACACAATCAATATGTTGTTGGGGAAAAAATGTAAAGGAATATTCAAGCAGAATTTGTTTGTTTTTTTTCATCGTTTCTGTTTCAGCCTGTTGTGAAAGAGAAGAAGCAGGATCTTGGGAAGTTTGTGGAGCTGCCTGGTGCTGAGATTGGCAAAGTCGTGGTGCGATTCCCCCCAGAGGCCAGTGGGTACGTTACGCCAAGCTTGCATAGGACAAAATGGTTAAAAACTGCTGAGCTGTGCTCCTTGGTTTTATCACATAGTTCTAAAATGTTCCTTTATGTCACACTAATGTCTGCAGATACCTGCACATTGGTCATGCCAAGGCTGCCCTTCTCAACCAGCACTACCAGCTTAACTTCAAGGGAAAACTGATCATGCGCTTTGATGACACAAACCCCGAGAAGGAGAAGGAGGACTTTGAGAAAGTATGTAACATTTTCTTTCTTTCATACCCAGAGTTAATACTTCTTCTACAAGCAGCTTTGCTGTTTGCTCTCTTTTTCTCTCTCTGTTTTTAAGGATGACTTGTAAAAAGTTGAAAGCTCTTAGAGTTTCTGAGGTAAGCTAAGATGCTGCTTTTTATTGCAGGTGATCTTGGAGGATGTGGCCATGCTGCAGATTAAGCCAGATCAGTTCACCTACACAAGTGACCACTTCCCCACCATCCAGCGTCTGGCTGAGCAGCTGCTTCGGGAAGGCAAGGCCTACATTGATGACACACCCCCTGACACCATGAAGCAGGAGAGGGAGCAGAGGATCGAGTCACACCACCGCACCAACTGTGAGTTCCCTCTGCTGCTTTTTGCAGAAATTGAGGCTTGCAGTAGTGAAATGAAGACCACTAATAACAATTAATATCTCCTTTTTTTCTGTTTCTTTTCCTCTCTGTAGCTGTGGAGAAAAACTTGAAGATGTGGGAGGAGATGAAGGCAGGCACAGACTACGGTCAGACCTGCTGTATGAGAGCTAAGATTGATATGAACTCCAACAACGGGTGCATGCGTGACCCTACGCTGTACCGTTGCAAAAACGCCCCCCATCCCCGCACTGGCAACACGTACAAGTGCGTACACACACACACACACACCTTAAATGTCTTTGTACAGGAATGTCATGATGTGTGTGTGAAATGACCTTTGTGTGTGGGCTGCTGTTAAGGGTGAGACTGCACACAGGAGGAACTCCAGTCTCTGTGGCACCTCTCTCTCTGTAAACTGGAGGAATTATGTCCAAGCAATCAGAACAAGGATGTGTTTTATCAATCTGTCACATTATCTGTTGAAAACGTTCTTTGTTGCAGTTGTATTCAGATATTTTAGTCTTGCCCACACTAATAAAAGTAAAGGGAGGGGGCTAGAAAATTAATTTTTGGTTCCGCAAAGCACAGTTTGTCCCATTATTCTTCCATTTTTTTTATGGTGGTCCTGTACAGGTGTCCCTGTACCGGTTTTCTGTGAATCTTTAACAATAACGTTAAATATGAGTTGTTAAATGGCATTGCCGATAGATGCTGTGATGAATACAAACTAGTCCGCTGAAATAACTGGAAATGACCAACTGGTCAACTTCTTACACAAAAAATGCAAGACTGAAAATAAGTTGGATACAAAAGACAGTTAGGTTCCAGTTATTACACCAGGCAGTATTAAAAGGGTTTTTTAATACACTACAATATGAAACAGCCAGCAAACACAAATTGCCCATTTAAATGTAATTTAAACCACAGATGTCTCAGACACACTGAGAAAATAACATGCCAATTAATAACAGATATCAATATTTTATGACCTCCCTAATTATACCTTTTAATTGGAAATCAGATTTTGCACACAAGTTTTCATATTCTCCTAGAGGCAAGGTTAATTATACAGATACACCAAAGAGAAACGTTGAATACCAACACGGTATTGTAATTGAAACATGTATTTGATCATTTTAAGATTGAATGATATGATTGTGCATAACTTTAATATTTAACTTGGGTGGACTTGTGTTCTGATGTTGACTTGTAAAGATGTAAGTTTTTAATTTGACATATAAAGATGTCTCCTGCTCTCTTGCTCTAGGGTGTACCCCACATATGACTTTGCCTGTCCCATCGTAGACAGCATTGAGGGCGTGACCCATGCTCTCCGCACCACAGAGTACCACGACCGAGATGAGCAGTTCTACTGGGTAATCGATGCCCTGCGGCTGCGGAAGCCCTACATCTGGGAGTACGCTCGGCTCAATCTCAACAACACTTTGCTCTCTAAGAGGAAGCTCACCTGGTTTGTGGATCAGGGCTACGTGGACGGCTGGTGAGCATTCCAGAGAACTTTGTCGGAACTGTCAAACCTTCTGTAATAAAGGCTCATAATGGAAGTGTGTGTGAACTGAATTGTGTCGTCAGATATATTTTTAAGGTCAAATGATGTTTGCCTTTTCCCCCCAGGGATGACCCACGATTCCCCACTGTCAGAGGAGTCCTGCGTAGGGGAATGACAGTTGAAGGGCTCAAGCAATTCATTGCTGCCCAGGTATGTGACCCCTTATGCATTTGTGCGTTTTTAGTTGTGTGTCTGTGTGTTTGTCTTTTATTTCCTTACACTTCCTGTCAACACACAGGGTGGATCCAGGTCTGTGGTCAACATGGAGTGGGATAAGATCTGGTCATTCAACAAAAAGGTAAAGCCCTGCAGCCTTATTGCATTCAGTTAGACAGCATATGTTGTCAGTAGTGTCACACTTCTCAGTAAGCTCTCTAATGTAGGATATGAGTTGCAAAAGTGCTTCCAAATGACTACAGAAAGCACTCGTAAGCACTTGTTTTTTTTTGCTGGAAGCTTGATTGCAGAGACTTGGACACCTGACAGTAACCAATGGACTGATTACATACATTGGGCTCTTATATAATATTCTATTTATTCTTACCAAAAGATTTGTCCCTTCTTTGTTTAATGTGATGCTGCTTGCTTAATCTACATTTTGATGCCTGTTGAACATTAAGAGGGCCCTGTAGTCTTTAAGTCTGTTGTGTATCCTCATTCCCGGCCTTGTGTGAGCATGGCGCTTAACTCCTATCCTTGCCTTCTTTAATTCATGCTTTCTTTCATCATCCTATCTCATTGCCTCCTACTACATTTTGTTGCAATTTGTTAAATCTAGAAAACCCCCCCCCCCCCATCCCCTTATCGTAGTGTTTTGGCAGCTGCTCTTTTGAAACCGTACCCCTTAATTATGTTATGAAGACGGATTTGCAGCCCGTCCAATTCAAACCCTTGGAGATCATTACCTGTTATTTGCACAGTAAATAATCAGCACATTCTGCATAGTGTTTTGCATCATCTGCATCACATTTCTCACCCAAAAACGTGCCATTGGCTTAAACTGTCTGCTCACTCGGTGCTTGAACCTGTAACATGCTATGAACAACATCTTATTCTGATTGCAGTGAGGAAGATATTTCTTGGCTCTTTAATTAGCGTTATCTTTCTCTCATCACTTTTTTTTTTTTTAGTGTACAATTAACATTTTTGTTACATGCTTTTTTGTTTGTGTAGAATGATAACGCTGTAATTGGTCTTTGACTTCGATCTGGCTGCAACTTAGTCTCGTTATTCCAATAAAGATTGGAGGAGGCACAGGTGGAGGATAGTTACACATCCTTCAGTTGTTTCTGAATTATAGGAGCAAGGAGAAAGCACCTCAGTACATTTCCCATTCTGTCTGACCTGAACTGTCTGACCTCTTGAACTCTGTCCTGTGTTCTGCATTAAAATGCATCTCACTCTTCTGTTTCCAAGCTGCCAGTTAGCTGTAAAAAGGTACTCTTCCTCCTCCTTGTGTGCATTCTCCTCTTGTTTTCCCTCCTCACTTCTCTATCCTTCCGATTCAGTATTTATAGTTCCTCTCACACTATCTTTCCAACCCCCAGGCCATCTGTCACAGAAGGCAAAAGTGTAATTTTGGCAAGAACAGATGTCTATTGTGCATTTGGTTTTTTTATTTGGTTTTTTTAAAGTGAGCAATCTTTATCAATTTTTTGGAGCTAATACAGCTTATCCATACATTATAACAGTTTTCTGTGATGGGACCTGACACTGTCGCTCCTCCTGGCTTTTTCCCACTATGTATTTGCTTATTTTTTTATGGCTCCCTCCCTTCATACAGCTTCTGGCAGATTCCACAGACCATAGTATTCCACTTCATGACTCCTTGTTACATTCAGTTGGACTCTGTTGTTTTGCAACTTGGTAATTTCAGTCTAAAACATTTTGCTTCATGTAGTGGTTTTGTAGTCACACGTTATACTGAGTACTCCATAAGAGTTGCTGATGTAACTGTGGAAAACCCTGACCATTTTAATCTTATCCTTTTGGATGTAACTTTAAACTTATGCTATAGTTCAGCTTTCCTCACACTTCATCTGTCTCTCCTCCATCATATGTTCCTTTTTGTTACCTTTTTGGGCTCTTGCAATGGCAGAATGTTTTGTTTTGTTTTACCCCGTCTGTCCCTCTTCATCATTGTCTCATGATCTTTCTTGCTCTCTCTGCCATAGGTCATTGACCCAGTAGCTCCCAGGTACAGTGCCCTGCTAAGCTCACAGGTTGTTCCCATCTCCATTTCTGATGCCAAGGAAGAAATGAAGGAGGTGGCCAAACATCCCAAGGTAAATACTAAGTGTTAATCTTTTAAGGATGATACTAGGCTATTGTATTATGTTGCCATGTAATCCAGCTCTGTAAATAGAAGCGCCCATAACCACAGTCTCTAGGTGGAAATCAAGAAATGTAACACTAGTACGCCTTAAGCCAAGTTCACACTACACGACTTTCAGTGTTGGCAGATCGCTGTGCTGCTCACACTAAACGACTTGCTGTCTTGAAGTCGTTGTGTTCATGCTACGTTATTGCTCGGCGACAGGGGGTCACACACTACACAATCTGACAACGACACTGTCACCCAACAACTCTATCTGCTGTCCAAATTACGTTTTGTCACGAACACACATGAGAAATGACATGGATATATGACGCAAAAACCACATGCGAAACAGGAGTTGTTTATTTGAAGATGGACGTAGGACAGAAACAAGCAGTGCGAGCTGTTTGCGCGATGATTTGTGTTGAAGAATCCCCAAAAAGGAAAAGACAAAGAAAGTGGTTGAAAAAATGTCGTCTTTGAATGTTAAAAAGTTGTACAGCTTCGCGCCTTTATGCTTCTGCCATATGTTTCGTGGGTTTCGCTTCCTCACGTTGACCTCATCCCATGCCTTGCTCTCTCTCATTGGCTGTAGCTCATCGCTGCCAGACACGACACTTTTCACACCACAGGATGTGGAGTTGCCGGACAGCTCCAGATATTTAGCATGCCAAATATGTGTGGCGTCGGCGAGCCTCAGTGATGCATCGTTGAGTAGTTCACACACAACTATTGAGCGCCAATTGCTCGCCGAGTTGCCTCTGATCAAATGGTTTTTGTCAGCGAGCTAGGTCTTCTTTCTGTTTACGAACATGACCTAACCACACAAAGACAGCAGCTCAAATTATAAATCAAAATAAATAAAATTCACTTTTAACCACAAATTGTTCCGTATTGCAGCTTTAAATATGCTGTTTTGTTTTCCTTTTCACTGGCATTCTCGTGCACTCTCTCCCGCTCAACTCTAGTGTTGGCAATAACTGTTAGCATTAACAGAGAAAATGTAATGTAAACATTAGACAACTGATTTTGGAAAAGGAATATATCAACATGTTAAGTTTGGGTCTTTTTTCAACGGGTTACCAGACAGAATCATTAAAAAATCCAGAATCTTGCTGGGTTTTTGCGAATGCTGCAGTTCTGATTGCACAGCAGGTAACATTATTTACAGCCTCCTCTACTCGCCCTAATCCAGAAATGCTCCTTTTCCTGGCGTGTTTTTTTAAGGTTACCAGTTCGGGATAATTAAATCATTAATCACAGTAATTTTCATCAATTAGGAAAAAAATCCATGACTGAAAGTAGTATTATATAGTCTTATCCAGTATAGTACTACAGATCGTGGTTTGGTCTGGTTGAACAATGAGAATTGAAATGTTTTCTTTTTTCCTATGTAGAACACCGATGTGGGGATGAAGCAGGTGTGGTATGGCCCAAAGGTGTTTGTTGAGGGAGCTGATGCTGAGACCTTCACTGAGGGCGAGACTGTTACCTTCATTAACTGGGGCAACATCATCATCACTAAAATTCACAAGTAAAATACTTCTGGCGTTGGACAGCTAATGCATACTCAACATTTAACAAAGTTCTTGATTGAAAGCAAGAAATGTCCTGATTTTATTTAATTATTTTTTTACTTTTGCTGCTTTAGAGACAGCAGCGGAGCAATCTCATCTCTGGAAGGCCGTCTGAACCTGGAGAACACAGACTATAAGAAGACCACTAAGATCACTTGGCTCACTGACACTCCCAAAGCCCCCTTCACCCCTACTGTGTGTGTCAACTACCAGCACCTCATCACCAAACCTGTGCTGGGCAAAGACGACAACTTCAAGGACTACATTAACCAGAACAGCAAGGTGAATGATGAGGCTATTGGAGCATGGTTAATTGCTATACCATCTTTTTCCAGACTGTATGCTGTTTCCTTTGCTCCAGCAAATGCAGTGACAAAAATGAAAGTAATAAGTATCTCCAGAATTTTGGTCTTGGCCTAATTTGCCTGTTTGATATGTTTTTAAAAGCTGTGTGTTAAAGTAGTTATAGTCAAATTTCACTGTCTTTTGGCTCACAAACATTATAATTGACAGTTGTCATGGCAAGAGGAAATCAGTAAACTGTACCCAAATTTTCAACTCCTTCTGTATTCTGATAGCATGTCAGAACTGTAATCTCTAGCACTGAGATGTCATCAAACTGAGTGAGCTGAGCACTTTCAACAGGAAACTTTACAAAAAGGTTATGGATATATCTGTATGAGACAAATAAACACATCAGTATGGAAACATGCTTCAATTCAAAAGTGTAACCCAGCCTTTAGACTGTTTTTTTGGAAGAGATGCGATCCATTTCTCAACACTCACAGGTATTAACGCCACGTCTGAGCGAAGTCATATTCAAATATCAAATAAAATACAACTTTACCAAATAGAAATTTTTAAATAAGAGTGCATGATGTATTAAGAGGACATGCATGCATCAATTTCTCTTGACAGAATTTATGTCCAGTCATATACTCTGATTTATTATGTAGAAAATGCAATTCAGGATTGAATCTTTCTTTTTGTAGACTACAGATTAGTGTGGATAATTTAAATGCAGATGTGAGAATTATGCTGACATGAGGTCTGTCTGTCTCTGTATTTTATAGACAGAGGAGATCATGCTTGGAGACCCATGCCTGAAGGACTTGAAGAAGGGTGACATCATCCAGCTGCAGAGGAGGGGCTTCTATATCTGTGACCACCCTTATGAACCAGTCAGGTTAATATAGTTCACTGCTCAGAAATAACATCTTAGCATGATTTAGTAATTCTGTCTGGCTAATGAAGCTGCTGGTATATGCTTGATTATAACAACCGTTACAATAACTCATGAACCAGAAGCTTCATCCCAGCTGGTTTACAGTTATTTTTGTAATGAATTAAAATACTGTAGTTTGAATATGTAGGCTGTACTGAATTACAGATTTTTGACTACTTGTCTAGTCCTCACAGCTGTAAGGAGAGCCCCTGCATCCTGCTGTATATTCCAGATGGCCACACAAAGGAGATGCCCACATCTGGCTCCAAGGACAAAAGCAAAATTCAGCCAGCCACAAAGCCTGTGAGTGCAAAATTTTCCATTATATCGTTTGAATACTTCTCCTTTTGTTTGTTGTTTTATGGTTTTGTTCATATGTATTTGTCCTCAGGTAAGCACGGAGCCTGAAGTGTCTGTAACCCCTGCAGCCAAAAGCCCAAGCATATCCTCATCCTGCCCTTACACACGTGTAGCTGAGCAAGGCGAGGTGGTGCGGAAACTGAAGGCTGAGAAAGCACCCAAGGTGTGCCTCTGTCCGAGTTAATAGATAGCTTGAATAACCCAACGATTTTTCTTTTTGTATTAATGCATTCTCTTTTTCTTTCTACTTTGTCTTTTACAGGACGAAATAGATGCTGCTGTAAAAGAGCTTTTGGCTCTAAAAACTGAGTTTAAGCAGCTCACAGGTCAGGAGTACAAACCAGGCATGACTCCTCCCACTACAGCACCAACACATCCGGCCCCATCATCTACCTCCTCCCCTACTGACCTCTACGCCCAAGTATCAGCACAGGGAGAGTTGGTCAGGAAACTCAAAACCGAGAAAGCAGCAAAGGTGAGGCTCTGGAAGTAATGTTACATTCAGTTCACAATGTAGTAATCAATTAATCTGGTGATTAATATACTATTAGTATACTACTAATGAAAAACTGCTGTGTCATTACTGACTCAATAAGATGGACAAAAATATTTAATCTATGATATATTTTATGCACTACAATTTACGATGTACCTTAAGTGTCTGTAGTGCAACCAAAATCTACAGTGCTAATTTAAACTAACTACTCTCAACATGTGGTTAGGATCGATTGTACATCCTGACTTATGAACTTGTGTTCCTATTTATTCATTTTATTTTATTTTAAAGGGACAGTGTACCTTAATCAACATTCATGAATGTAAATGTACTCAAGTTAGCCCGAAGGCTATGGTGCCACAGGCTGCAGGATATTTTAGCCCAAAACCTGGTTGCCTCCGCCAAGAAGTTCAGACTCTGCCATCAAGTTGTCAACAAGATGATGACAGAAACGTGCTTCCAAATCAGCACAGAAAATATTAAAGAAACTTAAGATCAGTGTTTTGCAATGACCATTTCAATCTCCACCCAAATGAAAACCTGTGGTCTGAAGTGAACAAACCTAATATGCTTAAAATGAGCTTAGAATGTTTACCAGTTAGGTGTGGAAGATTCCTCTAAAAGTGTTTCTAACTGTTAGACCTTACAGAATGACTCTCAGTGCTAGGCATCATAAAATATTGATTGTATTGGTGCTGATCATTTTCGGAGGTTTTATAGAGGAAAAATTGAAAAATACTTGAATGTTTGTTTGGGGGGGGGCATGCATAAATGAAACATTGCATGATAAAACTATATGTCCCTGGAAAAGCTCAAAATATCACTTATTGCATGTTATTTGTAATATATCTAAAGCAAATAAACCCCTATGTACAACTAGGTTTTAGGAATAAATGACCATTTTTAACACTGATCTGTTGTTTACATTGAAATGTTAAAGTACCACCCTAGCTGGATTTCTCTGAATGGGGATTAGTCACCTTGACTGATTCTTAGGACTGTTATGTGCTTAGCAACCTCTAAGGTTTCAATAAAATGAGAATTAAATTGATTTTCTTTGTCCATCCCCATGCCGTCCTCCCTAGGAGCAAATTGATGCTGCTGTGAAACAGCTGCTGGCTCTGAAGGAAGAGTATAAGAAGGTGTCTGGTCAGGACTACAAGCCAGGAGCTGCCCCTGCGCAAGCAGCCTCTACTCCATCAAGCACTACTCCATCAAGCACCACTCCATCTGTTTCCTCAGTGCCCAAATGCCTCAACAAAGACCCTGTGGACATTTACCAATGTGTTTCACAGCAGGGTGACCTTGTAAGGAAACTGAAAACAGAGAAGGCACCTAAGGTTTGTATTCTTGTGCCTTTTTAACAGATACTCAAGTTCATTATTGAGGTGGTAGGCTGTTTTATCCAAAGTGACTAACAAATAAGTCAGGATACATCTCAAACTCAGAGTTGAGCTGCTGAGGGTTCAAGGACCCAGAAAGTGCCTCCAACTGCCTACAATTTGAACTCCATCATCTAATCACTAGCTCATAACTATACCTGCCGTGCTGTTGTCACTACAATGTGACAATGTTGTATTTTTTTTTAAATTCACAAGTGAAGTTTTCTTCCTATTCTAGGACCAGTTGGATGCTGCTGTGAAACAGCTGCTGGATCTGAAGGCTGAATATAAGCAGCAAACTGGAAAAGAGTATAAACCAGGCCAGGCTCCCAGCGCTGCTTCAACTGCTGCACATGCCTGCCCCGCACCTCCTCAGTCCAGCTCTTCCCCTCAGGCCCAGGATCTGTATGCTCAGGTCACCCAGCAGGGGGAGCAAGTGAGAAAGCTCAAAGCGGAGAAAGCCCCAAAGGTACTTTTAAGTCTTCACATTTACTTTGATTATTTTTGTAATGCTAAATTCTAAGTTTTTTAATTCATATGTAAATTCAGATTGGATTCAAAATATTATTATTGATTATATGTTTGCCTTAACAAGAAGCGTTCTATTATAGACAATAGTGAAAAATCATGTTAAAATTAGAATAACCGGATTGCATAAGTATGCACACCCTTTTATAAGTGTGGATTTAGCAAACAGTTGCATTAAAACTCATGTTAAGCAGCGCTTAGTATACTGTACACCTGCCATCAATTAAAGTGACTGATTAACCCCAAATAAAGTTCAGCTGTTTCTGTAGTATTTTTTTTCTACTGCAAAAGCTATGGTCTCTAAAAGCTTACAAAGCATGAATAGGATCTCATTGTAGAAAGGTATTGATCAGGAGAGGGGTGCAAAAGAAGTTCCTTTATTAGTTATTAGACATACTATGGACAATCAACAAGTAGAAAAATATTGACATTCCCAAGTACAGGACGTCCCTCTAAAATTAAAAGGGAGACAAGACGACAAGAAGAAAATGGCAACATTAAAGGAGCTGCAGAAATTTCTGGCAAGTACTGGTTGCTCCTTACATGTGACGACAATGTCTCATATTTTCACATCCAGGAGTAGGGTGGCTAGACGGAAATAAAAACATAATTTAAAAAATAAAAATAAAAAATTTCGGTGGGTTAGGGGCTTGAACTTTTTGGCCATAATTCCAAAAGGTAATTGTAGCACAAACAAAAAAAACACAGCACATCACCAAATGAACACCCACAGAATACCTACAGTAAAGCATGGTGGTGGAAGCATCATGCTGTGGGGCTGATTTTCTTCAGCAAGAACTGGGGTTTTAATCAAGGTGTTAGGAATCGTGACTAGCTTCATATACCAGTCGATTTTGGTGCAAAACCTTCCGGCATCTAGAAAGCAGAAAATGACCCAAAGCTTTCATCCAAATCAACAAAGGAATGGCTTTACCAAAAGAAGATGCACATTAGATAGGAATGGCCCAGCCAGAGCCCAGACCTGAATGTAGTTGAAAATCTATGGGATGATCTAAAAAGGACTTCGCACAGGAGATGCCCTCACATTTTTATGGATATAGAGCATATTAGCCACGCTGATTGACACTTCTCCAAAATGACTTTGCTGTAATAAAATCTAAAGGTGCTTTAATACAGTATTAGTTTAGGGGTGTGCACACTTAAACAACCAAGTTAATGTAAGTTTTGTTAGTGTAACATTGCAAAATGTTGAGTGGTTTACATTATTTTGCAGATTTACATATTTTTGATAGGTTGCAAGTTCATAGTAATGGTTAAAGTTCTGACGTGATTTATCTTGGTTTCTTACCAAGATAAATCCCTGAACCAAAATAATTATCTAAACATCTTCCTTTCACAATCTTTGAATAGGAACAGGTGGACACAGCAGTGAAGACTTTGCTGGAGTTGAAGGGCCAGTACAAAGCGCTCACTGGACAGGAGTACAAGCCGGTGAGTGCTACAGCGGGAACAGGGAACATGGGATCAGAGGACAAGAGCCGCAAGGAGCGCGAGAACACTTCCGAGAAACAAGGAGGAGGAGGCCGCAAGCCACAGAAAGGAGGAGAAAGGCCTCAGCAGGGTCATGAGAGCGGGGCAGGAGGAGCAGGAGAGGGTCAGGGACCAAAGAAACAAACCCGGTATGATGCCTAGAAGTACTAAGTGGTGATATTGTGGTGTATTGTATTTTCTGCTGTCATAATGAATCACGTAATAGATCTTAAGATCTTCAAGGAGGCTTGAAAAAGTTTGGACGTTGTACAGTACTTCCATAACTGGTTATAACCTCCAAGACTAAATCTCGATCACTGTATTCATACCTGAAACTTCATCTCAGACTATGTGCTATGGTTGAGGACATTTGTCAGGATTATTTATACATAATGAATCACTATGGGAACAAGATCATTATCAGAGGACCTTCATGGTGTGTTCAAATGCTCACAATTGTGTGGTTTTATATTGTTTTTATACAACAGTGTAAAAACAATAATACAATATTTATATTGCTTTTGTACAGCAGTTCTAAAAACAAGAAATTAATGTCTGGTACATTCAGTATAACTGCACACTTGTTCATGAATTATTACTTAAAGGGGTCATATGATGATTTTAAAAGTTCATTATTTTGTTTATTGGGTGTAATAGGTTAAAGCATGTTAACCTATTCTATTTGTTAACCTATTAATGTTTAAAAAATAATTATTTTTCACATGTTGTACATCATTGCAGCACCTCTATTCCCAGTCTGCCTGAAACGCTCCGACTGAGTTCCAATTTCTCCAAAGCCCCTCTTTCCGAAAAGCCCAGAGTGCTCTGATTGGCCAGCTGACCCATTGCGTTGCGATTGGCCAAAAACCTCAAGCGTGTGTTGGAAATGTAACACCGCTTAGCGTAATGGCGAGCTTCAGCTTCCAGGGCTTCTAAAGCAATTTTAAGCTTCTAAGCAACACAGTCAATAATGTCATCGGTTCAGGAAGCTCTCCTCTATAAAATGTGCTGTGCGCAAGCAAACTTTTGGGTTGTCCTTCTCAGGAACAGTGTTCTAAATAAATGTTAACCACTGATTCCTAATTTTGTCTGTTTTTGGAAGGTCAAACAAAGTGGTTTTGCTTTCACTTCAAAACTAACTGTCTCCACGACATGGCACCAACACTACAATTCACTGTAGCCTCGCCTTCTTTATTCGCACCTGCCTTTGGGCGGGATTATGCTACTATTTCAAATTGTGACGTAGATGTTTGCGGGAGTAATATCTGGACTTTGATCGAGGCATTTTAGGCAGGTCCGGAGCAGTGTTCTCTGTTAGATAGAATAAATCCCTTTGTGGGAGACTTTGAGCTTCGTAACGTTGCAGATCTTATACATGCACAGGTACATTACACACTAAAGGAAAATGTTAATAAGCACCCTTTAATTAGTGGCCTCACATTTTCTGCTGTCTTTCCATGTTAAATTTTAGGTTAGGACTTGAGGCAAAGAAAGAGGAAAATCTGGCTGACTGGTACTCTCAGGTACTGTGCTTTATGATTTATATCGTATGTCATTTACAGTTGTGTGTTATCATGTAGAAAAAATGTTTCTGACATCTTCGTGCTTAACTAGATTCTGCTGTATCTCCAGGTGATTACCAAGTCTGAGATGATTGAGTATTACGATGTTAGCGGTTGTTACGTGCTGAGGCCATGGTCCTATGCGATCTGGGAGAGTATCAAAGAATTCTTTGACCGGGAAATCAGGAAGCTTGGAGTAGAGAACTGCTACTTCCCCATGTTCGTCTCTCAAGCAGCACTGGAGAAGGAGAAGACTCACATCGCTGACTTTGCCCCTGAGGTATGGATCAGTTTTCTAAAAGTCTGAAATATAGGGAGGCATTTTGGAGAAAAGCCATACATTCTGACCTCTTCTCTGTCTAGGTTGCATGGGTGACGAGATCAGGGAAGACTGAACTCGCGGAGCCTATTGCTGTGCGTCCCACTAGTGAGACTGGTGAGGCACATGATCTAGTATAGCATCAAACAGAATACCTTGGTGCAAAATTTTTATTTATTTTGCTTATTTTTCAGTAATGTACCCTGCCTATGCTAAATGGGTCCAGTCACACAGAGATCTGCCAATAAAACTCAACCAATGGTGTAATGTTGTGGTGAGTTGAAATCAAAATTGTTCCATTAAACATAAAAGCACAAAACATGTTAACACGTGCACTCAAAGTCTCGATTGTTTAATAAGACTATTCGGATTTGATACTAAAATCAGCCTCTTGTCATTGTCTTCAATCTCTCTTGCTTAGAGGTGGGAGTTCAAGCACCCCCAGCCCTTCCTCAGGACCAGAGAGTTCCTCTGGCAGGAGGGACACACAGCCTTCGCCACCAAGGAGGAGGCTGCAGAGGAGGTTAGACATGAGTCTTTTGTGCTACTGCAGTTAATTTTGTAAATAAAACTCCCTGCAGTGTGTACTTGTGTGTGTTTGTGAGAACAGGTTCTACAGATTTTGGACTTGTACGCACGGGTGTACGAGGAGCTCATGGCCATTCCTGTGGTTAAAGGTAGGAAAACGGAGAAAGAGAAGTTTGCAGGAGGAGACTACACTACAACCGTAGAGGCCTTTATCTCAGCCAGTGGAAGAGCCATTCAGGTCATTGCTCACTCTTCTTGTAACAGTCCCTGCACATGGAAAATTCTACAGTTCTCGTCTTTTGAAATAAGATGAATTTTTGTTATCTATTCTTGAAAAAGCCCATTAGAGTTGGTGTATAACTAGGAGAGAACTTGAGGTTAAATCTGTCTCTTTATATTCTCTCAGGGTGCCACATCACATCACCTGGGCCAGAACTTTTCTAGGATGTTTGAGATCATGTTTGAAGACCCGAAGAAGCCTGGTGAGAAACAGCTGGCTTATCAGAACTCATGGGGTTTAACCACACGCACCATAGGAGTCCTGACCATGGTGCACGGAGACAACATGGGCCTGGTGCTGCCACCTAGAGTGGCCTGTCTGCAGGTACAAACTACTCAAACTCAGTGAAGCTTCTCTCAGTACTTCTGAACTTCAGTTTCTCACATGTTTGTTTTATCAGGTGATCATCATTCCCTGTGGTATCACAGCCACTCTGTCTGAGGCTGGCAAGGAGCAGCTGTTGGCTCAGTGCACCAAGTATCTCTCCAGGCTGCAAAAAGCAGAGGTCAGGGTGAAGTCTGACCTTCGTGACAACTATTCACCTGGCTGGAAGTTCAATAACTGGGAGTTGAAGGTAAACATGCGTTCTCTTTGTGATCCTTAGCATTCTCCATATTCCTCTGCATCAATGTAATAATTCTATAAGTATTTTTTTTCTTGAATCCAGGGTGTGCCGATTCGCTTGGAGGTTGGACCTAAAGATATGAAGCAGAACCAGTGTGTGGCAGTGAGGAGAGACACAGGAGAGAAGATCGTCATTCCAGATGGGGAGCTTGAAAAGAAAATTACACACCTGCTCGAGGAGATCCAGGACAACCTCTTCAAACGGTACACACTCGTGTGTGTGTGTGTGTGTGTGTGTGTGTGTGTGTGTGTGTAAACATATATGTATATTAAGAGCAATAGGTCATTTAGACTCCTATGACAATGTTCTTATAATCAAAAATAAATAAATAAATAAAACACTTCCTCTGTATACTATTCAAGGGCTTCTGTTGATCTGAAAACGCACATGGTGGCAGTTGACACTATGGAGCAGTTCCAGAAAGAGCTGGACCAGGGAAAGGTGTGCATTTCATTCAGTTGTGATTAAGCTGAACTGTCTTTGTCTGTTATCTAATTTTTGGAAAAGCAATGGCCAAAACTAAGCATTGTACACTAACAGTGTATTTTGTTAATGGTTCAGATTGTGCAGATTCCATTCTGTGGAGGCATTGAGTGTGAGGACTGGATAAAGAAGACCACTGCGAAGTAAGAGATCAGCACTTCCTACTCCCAACCATGTGTACTTCTCATCCTTATGTCACAGTGAATATGTTGTACCTGGCCTAATTAACACTAACATTACTTCTGTTTCATGCCCACAGGGATCAGGATCTAGAGCCAGGTGCCCCCTCAATGGGAGCCAAGAGTCTGTGCATCCCCTTCCAACCACTAAAGACTCTCCAGCCAGGCCAGATGTGCGTCAGTGGCAAAGAACCAGCCCAGTACTACACCTTATTTGGTCGCAGTTATTAAGAGTCGGTTTTCTCTAAAACCTCTCTACCTGCATAAAGGCCAAATTATAGTCTAAAGCATCTAAGAATTGACAACTGTATTAACGTGAATATCCGAAAACCATTGTTCTTTCTTGTATTAACCCCTAGTCATGATCATGCTGGAGTCATCTGCTTGTCACTGAGTAAAGATTCTCTGTCTTTTGTCTGGCAACTCTCAGGACATATTTGTGTGATGCACAGACAGTACACATGTACTGTTCTGCTGTCAGATATTGAGGCAGAGACTCACCTGGTTTCTGTGATTAGACCTATACTGAAATATAAAACCCTCTACGTCTTTGTGTTTGGTTTTTCCTCATAATATGTATCATTCAGGTGATTTCATATAACCTAAAGCTTATCTGTAATAAAGGGATCCTCATTTCTGTTATGTTTTGTGGCCTGATTGCAGTGTTCATTCTTCTTTTATTCTTGAAATGTTGACTGGGTCAATACCTTGTATATGCTAGTTACATAGAAAAGTTTTCAGACACCTGACCATCGCACCCTATGTGGTGGGCCTTCCCAAAACTGTTGCCGCAAAATTGAAACTACACAATTGTCTAGAATGTCTGTCTTTGGTGTAACTCTAAGATTAACCTTAATGGGACATTAAGGAGCCCAAATCTATTCCAGCATGCCACTGCTCCTCTGCTCAAAGCAAAGACATGTTTTGCCAATGTTGGCATGGAAGAATGCAAATTACCTGCACAGGGCTCTGACCTCAACCCCACTGAACCCCTTCAGGATAAATTGGAACACCAACTGCACCAAGCCTTCTTGCCCAACATCAATGCTCTTGTAGCGGAATGGGTAAATCCCCACACTCCAAAATCTAGTGGAAAGCCTTCCCAAATGAGTGGAGCCTGTTATAGCAGTGAAGGGAATGGGAAGTTCAGCAAAGTTCAGCAAACACATGATGGTCAAGTGTCCACATGCTTTTGGCATTACGTATATTAGTTGTTACTAGGAGTAAGGAGGAAGTCTGGAAGATCCGAGGACCGTGAATAAGTGTGCTGTTACGGCCAAGAGGTCTAGACTTGGATTTGTCTAAAGCTGCTTTGTATGTTAAGTGCTGTATGAATAAATTTAACTTTATTATTTTAACAATGACAGTACACAAAAAAAATGTGTATAAATACTTATCAATATCAGCACACATTAATGGCAACAATAAGAATACATTAATATAAGGATTACAATACACAAGTCTTGATTTTGCAATGTTTATATAATCTGTGATAAGATGATCTGATTGGTTCGTTCTGGTTCTCTACTATTTCTTGGAGCTTCTGCATTTGACCCACCTTCCCATATGGATGCCCCGAGCATTTATATACAGTATATCCCAGTTACACGTGGTTCACTAGGTAATCTCACCTAAAACATTTGCTGCAGTCATAAAAACTGTCCTGTGTTTATCCGACTCCAATTCACAATGTGTTCATACTGAACATCCAGTTAGTAGTACTGTTTGGTTTTATAGTGTGTGGAAAAGTTGGGGTACTTAATCCCGGACTCAGACTCCATTCCAATTATGAACAAACTCGGATTTGTCACGCAGTCTCATAAATTCATACTCGAACTTGACACGGATTTGGACATTTTGGACTCGGAAATTCTACCGAGTACAGTGTAGTCTGCGTCATGTGTAACATGGAAAGAACGATTAAAAAATAACAAAATTAAGACAACAAGAAATTAATGAATGACTCTCAGCCTGACCCACTTGAAATGCGTGCACCAGATCGAGTTCTCTTTAGTGGCTTATTATGCTTGGACTGTCAAATGAACACACACACACACACACACACACACACACACACACACACACACACACACACCCATGTCAAACTGACGGTCTGGTGGAATATTCAGTTGATGAAAATACAGTTATGTCTTAAGTGAATATAAACAGTTGGGGGGGGGGATTGGAGGTGTGTCAATACAGTATATTGGATCTGTGCATTAGGTCTTAAAGTGACAGCAGTATAATAATCCTGCTGCTGTCTGTGTCGTTAATGTTAATCAAACAACAAAAGACAAAGAAAATCACTCACACACTCAATTGACTGAATAACTTCAGTACATTTAATAAGAATCACTGTATATGTCACACAGTGAAGTCTATTTTATTTTACATTTAATTGCTTTATTCACTTTCCGTAGTATTTCTTATTTGAATAATACTGATATACCTACCTGAGAAAACGTATCGTTATTGTGAAATAAGATTGTGTTCATATCGCCCAACTCTAAACATTAGCATTTAGTGATTCCAGTCTTGAATTTCATGTAAAATGTGAAATGTACTTCTTAATGTAGTAAATATCATAAACCCTGCTGATTTTTTTCATTTTAGAAATGAAAATGAAAAAAAGTTACAAGAATAGAGCTGTGTTCAGAAATTAGTTTGTTGTCATTCATACACAGATTAAAAGCAGTAATAAAGCATGAAGCTTTTTGTTGACATGACATGACATGACGCTGCTAAATGTAACTCTGTACTCTCAGCGCCTATATAACAGTGGGGGAGACGCATCAAATACCTGAAATGTCAACTCGAACTGGAGGACACAATATAGTGTGATACAATAACAAAACAGGTTAATTTGTATTTTCATACATTACTAATATAATAAAAGCTCCACATATACCACAGATCTCCTTTTTGTTTCTTTGAAAATATTTTTTGATAGAAAACTAGTTGAGGTGCTGATGACATGAAATAAAAAATATTAAATGGCAAGATATAGTGGTATTTTTTGTTACATTTATGTTGCCATTGGTTTGTGAAGGTTAAAGTATTAATTTAACAGCGCAGTGTTGAGTTTACAGTTGCAATTTCAAATCTTTTTTCATTTTCAGTTTAATTATTTTCGGCGCACACTGGCTTAGTGGTTAACACGTTTGCCTTACACCTCCAGGGTCGGGGGTTCGACCCTGTGTGTGCGGAGTTTGCATGTTCTTCCCGTTCTTCCCGGGGGTTTACTCCGGTTTCTTCCCCCAGTCCAAAGACATGCATGGTAGGCTGATTCTCAAAGTCCATGGTGGGTGTATGTGATTGTGCCCTGTGATGGATTGTCACCCTGTCCAGGGTGTACCCCGCCTTGTGCCCGATGTTCCCTGGGATAGGCTCCAGGTTTCCCCGTGACCCTGAAGGAAGGATAAGCGGTATAGAAGATGGATGGATGGATATTTTCCGGACCCAACTCGGACTTTAAGGACTCGAACTTGAGTCCAACTTGGCCCCTTTTAGACTCGACAAAGGTAGACTCAGATCCAACACTAGTGTGTGGTGGCATGGTAAAATAGTTGATAGTGCTGCAAGCTCATAGCTCCCCAGTTTAATCCTGAGCTTGGGTCTATGCAAAGTTCGGCATGTTCTCCTCGAGTTCATGTGGGATTACTCCAGATTATCCTGTTTTCTCTCACCTCCCCAAGATACACTATATGGCCACAAATTTGTGGATACCTGAACATCACACGTATATGCTTTTTTTGAACATCCTGTTCCAGATTTAGTCCCACTTTGTTATAATCTCTGTTATAATCTCCACTCTTCTGTTAAGGCTTTCCTATAGATTTTGAAGCATGGTTGTGGGAATTTGTGTCCATTCAGCCATTAGATCATTAGTGAGGTCGGGCACTGATGTCTGGTGAGGAGGCATGCTGGTGTTCCCATTCATCCCAAAGGTGTTCAGTGGGGTTAAACTCAGGGCTCTGTCCAACCTTGGCGAACCATATCTTCATAGACTGCGCACTATGCACGGGGCATTGTCATGCTGGGAATGGTAATGCTACAGCATATAAAGACATCCTATACAATTGTGTGCTTCCAACATTGTGGAACAGATTTGGGAAGGGAAGGCCCACATATGGGTATGGTGATCCAGTGTCCACAAACTTTTGACCACATAGTCTAGGACAGTGGTCACCAACCCTCTTCCTGCAGGTTTCATCTCCAACCAAAATCTAACACACCTGTTTTAGTTTAGATCAAGAACGTTTTAAGCCAAGATTATGGTTGGCGCTAAAGTCTTCAGGAAGGTGGATCTCCAGGAACAGGGTTGGTGACCACCGCTCTAAGTGGACTGCAAGTCTAGGTGTGAATGTGTGTGCATGGTGTCCTGCGATGAACTGCCGTCCCGTCCACGTTGTGTTCCTGCCTCATGCCCATGTTCCATGGATGGAATCTGGCTCCACCACCACCCTGACCAGGATAAAGCGATTACTGAAGATGAAAGAATGAATGAAAAATCACTTTAAAGGGAGCAAATCTGTTTGCTCAAAAGAAACGTTTCTGTTTCTGGAAATAGACACAACTCCCTAGGTAATAATGAATTGTATGGGTACACCTTATGTAATGCTATTTTGAAAATGTCAGTGAAGCTAAGGAGGGGACTGACTTCACATACCTGTGCTAGGTGTGTGTGTGTGTGTGTGAGAGAGAGAGAGAGAGAGAGAGAGAGAGAGAGATTTGCTCATCCTTTGCTCCTCCTGTTTGCGTCAGAGTCTCAGCGGTGCGGAAGCTTTTACTCAGAACATCGCACACCTGTGTTAATCCTCAGCGGCAAAAAAAAAAAAAAAAAAAAAAGAAGTTGCATGTAAGTTGTATGTACGCCCTGTTTTCTTTTATGTTTTCATAAATGTAATAATATCGTCTTGTATATGATACCGGTTTGATTAGTGATAGTTCCTGCAGTTTAGACTCTGATAGGAACTGATACCTGACTGCTAGTTCCTTAGAAAATTATACTGTAGGGCTTAATGAATTAAATCTCACAAGTACAAGAGAGACCTGGTGCTCAGGAGCAAAACATCACCTGGCCCACTATTAAACTACAAATTAAGCTTTTTTAAAAATGAATAAACAGTGATTTTAATACTTTTAAATGCTTATAGAAGCGGTCCTAACGACAGTAAACAGACTAAGTGGCAGCTATCAGTGAGAGGTGTTAGTGCGCATGTCTGTGTTTCTACATTTTCTTTAAACAGTATCACTGATCTGAGGTCAAGTAAAATGCCAAGCCTTTATCTACTCGAAAACACACACCAGAGAAAGCGAAAGTGTGTTGGCTTAAAAATGCTTTTAAAATGAACGTGCATTCCCACTTTAAATCCAGCTTTGAGACATCTGTATTTGCGTAAAAATAAACACACAAACAAACAAACAAACAAACCTATACCCGACACAGGTCTGATGTATGATGTAGCACTTTTGTTTATTCTTAATTGCTCATATGTAGGTTTTATACTGTTCTATATTGTACTATCTATTCAGCCGGCACATGGTGTGTGTAATATCCTATACAGATTTAAGATGCCAAGACATTCAATTATATACAAATAATTTCTAAAAGAAACCCAAGATATAATGTAAATGTAGGCTATATGTTCATGTAAAATCACTTCATTAGGCTGCGTGAACTCCAGCATGTCCTTCACTCCATCCATCCTCTTCTGTCTTCTGTTCCTGGAAATTCAGACTTAACACAGAAAAGGCACAGCAGGAGCTCATACAGTCAGAGGAAGCAAGTGTTTGGCTTCATGTGCTCGGATGAAACACAATGGCAACTTCCTGTTTTCTTTCTACTCGAAAGAACTTCCCACAACATCAGATGCACGTATAGTCACCAATAATAAATAAAGAAGAAGAAGTGAAGTCTAGCCTTCACAATGAGGAGCTTTGACTGAAAACAGTAGGCAGGTATTAATCACAGAGGAGTTGTTTATACATTCACTGAAAGATTAAAGGACTATGAAGGAGGACGTATAATAACGTCAGCTTCTACTGCCAGCAAAGCTTGAAGACCCCAGTGGATTGTTTTACCTGTTTTTTTGTTTTTTTTTTTTTAAAGCTTTGCATTAGATATTTATTGCACAGTTTAGATGAGAGAGGTGTATCTATGAAGTGTGAGTGTGCAGCGATGGAGAAGCTCGGTGAAGATGGCTTTGAGAGATGTGAACAGTTTGAGGACTGGTCCAGCTCTGAACACTGGGATGAGGATCACAGGGACAGCAGTGGCTTTGGGGACTGGGCTAGTTTTAAAGACGGTCTCAGTGAAGAGAGTGATTCTGCAGACTTATTGTCTCAGGAAGGACAGACTTCTGGCCATGAACACAAGGTAATTTTTTACACTTTAACTATGATGTGTGACATGATTGGCAACTAAATGGAAGCTTTTTCTTCATCTTTATAGTCATAATCAATAAGGTGTTTAGAGTTTATTTTTTATTTTTTTTTATGCCTACAAATTTGGCAATACATTTTTAATAAGTTATAAGAGTTCTGTGGATATTGGGTTGGTAAAAGGATAATGCACTGGTGAAAACTCTTTTTCTGCCCATGCTACAGTAAAAACACCAACATCCATTACAGTTGCGTTTGTAAATGCCACTAAATATTGTTGCACACCAGAATCTCGGTGTGAATCAGTGTTCTTACTGAAAATGAAAATGAAACATTTTAAGTGAAATACAGTGTGTCCCAATACTCTCCATACACAGGGGACTATGTACACCAGCACCACATCAATTGTGCCTCTGTTAGTTGATGTTCGTGGACGTCCAATTCTCGGTTGTTCTGCAACATTTTCACTCTTTTTTTTTTTTTTGAATGTGTTAATAAGTTTGGCCACAGTGTCGTGTGTGATGTTCTTATGTTTCTGGCTCAGTGGCTAAAGGCTCTGGGTTACTGGTCAGTTCAAGCCCCAAGACTGCCAAGCTACCACTGTTGGGCCCTAAGCCATCATGCCCCCCATTATTTTATAGCTATCTGAAAATGAACCTCAAGCTTAAAAAAATAAATAAAAATAAACTGCTCCATGTAAAGTGAAGTGCATGGAAAAATGTTTTGACTGCTGAAGAGCTTAAAGCCTGTGTATGTACAGGTAGAGAGAGGTGATGAGCCCTGGATTGTGATCCATGATTGCTTTCATGTTGAGGAGATTGTGAGAGATACAGACATGATGGATTTTCTGCCACTGTCACAGCTACTGCACAATTCCACACACACCCCTCCTCCTCCAGCAGTACTATTAAGGTGAGACATGACTTATTTACCATAAAAGTTGAAATATATTATCAACTAATGGAATGTATGTTGTGGCCGATTCAGGACAAAACCCTGGCCATAAAATGTATCTGCTTGCGGTGTAACACATTTTACACACACTGCATGTTTGGAACACTCTGTTGTTCTCTTTAATCCTCCAGATTTGAGTCAGTGATTATTTGCAAACCACAAAAAGGACGTACATTTTGTAATATGTTTTCTGCTTCTTTCTGGGTCCAGAAAGGGTGCTAGCTTTTACCACAGTCTGCTGTGTGAGCCGAAGTCTTCAAGCGTCACGGGTCCTAAACCCAATTTGCATTCCCACAAGCAGCTCACTGATACACTACAGCTCAAACAATCCAATACTTCACAGGTAAGCAAAATGAAAGTACAGACACGTTTACTACAGTTAAATAGTCGATATGTGACGACAATACTAATTTCTGAAAAGGTTTGGATTAATGTGGCAAACATGCAACCTAGTAAGACCAGATAAGATGCAATTTATACAGGAAAAAATGAGATTTTATGGAACATAAATGAGCATTTTTCTAGGTTATTCTAGGGCACTAGGGGGTGCAAGTGGATTAATTGACGTAAGCAGCCACTGGGTCATTACATTTGCAGAACACAGATTTACTTCACCTTGGGTTTGAGAAGCCTCAAAGTTCCTCTGCTGCTCTCATCCAAACTAAGGTAGGTTTGTGGGGTTTTTTTTTGGAGAGATAGTAATGGGTCTTTACAGTGGCACATAAGTGCAAAACACATTAACAAACTAAAAATGCAACAGTAAAACAAAAAATACAACAAAAGCAAAAACATTAGTAAAAAAAAAAAAATTGTTGTTGTGTTTTGGTTTGTTAATGTACAAACCAAATGGCACTTACAGGCCACCATACGTCTGTCTGAAAGTCTGAATTTGTAACTTATTTGCATCTTGTACATTAAACTCTTGTCCTGTATTTGTGTGTGTGTAGCTAACAGCACCCACGTGGTGTCAGACTTCTCCTGGATTCTTCTACCAGATCTCTCACCGATGGCTCAGCCAGAACAGTTTGAGACTACAGAATAATCAGGACAACAAAAAAGACCTGCTGTAATGACAGTGAAACACTGACTATGTTTACATGGACAGCAGTAATATAATTATTATCTTACTCTGAGTAAGACAATATTGTGATTAAGGTGTTTACATGAGTCGCTTTTAGAATACTCCTTACATGTTCCCGTTTTACATGTTATAGAACGTAATTAGATTAACGGTACATGTCATTATGTCATCGCGCCACGCCGTCCAACGTTTCCTCCAGAATTTCACGTATCAACATACAGTTCATCTTCGTTATGGTACCGTATACAGTTTTGGGTGTTTTTATTAAATTTTTTTTACGAACGCTTTAAGTGAAGTTAATTATTTGTCATGCTATACGTGCAAGTAGACGACTGCTTGAAGCCGTGGGCTGCGTCCCAAACCGCGTACTTACCGTCTATATAGTAGCCGAGATACATGTATTTTTCCCCACTACAGGCCTATATTAAGCAAGTATGCGGTTTGGGAAGCAGCCGTACTCTGTTGTTCGCCGTGAAATGTTGAGCACTGCCGTGTGTGATCGTGTCCTGTCGCAAAATGCGGTGAAAACTCTCACACGACGTTAATAGTGTGATTAAGGTGTTTACATATCTGTAATACACGTTGATAATGCGACTAAAACAGGAGTACTCCACATGTCTTAATTCGATTAGTGTTTACTTTGAGTATGACCTTAATCAGATTAAGGTAATTAAAAATTGCTGTTTACAAAAATTGCTGTTAATCACAGTATTGTCTTAATCAGATTAATAGTGGATTATTGTTGTCCATGTAAACGCACTGACTGATAAACTGTGCACAGAATAACATCAGTCTTTCTGATAATTGAGACAATAAAAACAAGTGTACCAACACAGGAAAATACTTTATTGTTGAGCTTCACACATTAGGTGTCTATTCTGAATGCAAAATAAACTCACTCTATATGTACAGGGGCATCTCAAAAAATTAGAATATCGTGGAAAAGCAGGCCCGGACTGGCCATCGGGAGCACCAGGAGAATTCCCAGTGGCCTGACAACTGATTTGGCCTGCTGCCCTGCTGTTTTTTTATTTTTAATTTATTTTATATTATTGCATGTCCTATGTACTCGAGTTTTGGACTTTGGCATTTGATAATAAATCGAAATAAATCACTACCATTCTCCTCAGCTCCAGTGAACGGTTTTGAACAGAGTGCTCAATGCACAGAGCGAGGATGGAGAGGAAAGGGCCAGGTGGAGCAGAAAGAAAGCCCTGAAAGAAAAGAAGCAGCAAAATTGTAACAAAATTACTGACCTGTTCAGGGCTTCAAGTGCAGGTCAGTCTCCTCTGTAAATATTGTAGCTTTGTGTTCGCTAACTTAGCTAAATAAGTATTAACCAAAGGTGCACTACTCACAAGTGTTAGCACTATTACTATCGTCACTCAAAATATGCTAAAGGACAACATTATCTACTGAATAGTTATAATACTAAGTAATTTAGCAGACAAATATCCAAATTTATTATTTTAAATGTTGAAATTACACATAAAGCTAGGGCAAGCAACAACAAACATTTTTCCAAGCTATGAGTCATAAAAAGCAACATTATGTTCAGTATTAGGATTTTTCTACATAGACATTTTCCTGATGTAGTTAGTACTGCACTAACACATATTTAGGCAATTTAGAAAATTGTCTTCAAATATGTGAGGTTGAAAAAAAACAACAACTTTTTCTCCTATTTTTCACAATAAAGTGGTGAGAGTAAGCCTGCACTGGCTCAGTGAAATGGTTACACTTGAGGGTTAACATGAGATGACTGGTAGAGGTAAATAAAGAAAAATTAAATGAGATTTAATATATTTGTATGAAATATAATATGGTTGAACCTCAGGTATTTTAAGTATTTTTAAGTCTCAAAAAAAAAACATTGCCCTAATGTGATACATTAACTTGAAATGATGTTAATGAAATTTAGATTCTGTGCTCACAAATTACAGTGAGGTTAAACAGTTTTCATTTTCTAACAATGTGGAGACAGTTCTATTCATAGCATACATTAAAATGGCAAAACAAAGTCTCTCTTGTTTACCTCTCTTCTGCATTTAATGTACTTTTGTGACTGAAAAGTAGAGAGTTACTGGCAGCTTTGCACTACTGGTGTTTGTTAAATGCTTGGCATACCCATGTAAGCTGATATAAATTATGACTGCTCCACTACCTCTAGGTTTCTTGTTTGTTTTTATGGGATGGCCACACTGTGTGCAATAAATTTAATTTAGGAAAGAAAAAATAAAATTTACTTCTGTATTAATGTGCTTCTCTGTTTTGATGCTCTGACTGGGTTAGAGTTTCTGTTTATTTAATTTTATTAGTGGTATCTCCTCGGCTTTACCTGCTACACTGTTATGTTATTTGTTAATTCTTTAAAAGGTAAGGACATTATATTTATTATTGTGCGCAGACTGTTTATCAGACTTGAAGTCGGTAGGGGCTTTTTCTCTTACTGGAACTTTTTGTCTTAGTAATTTTGTTGGTTAGTTCAGCTTACTCTCCGAGTTGTTTTCACATTGTGGACAACATTCTGTTTTTGTAGGATACACTGCTGTCTCATTTGTTTATGGAGACTTCGGGTGTGTGGGTGTTTGGTGGATTGTGAGAGTAAGCAGAACATGCCAATGCTTTGAAGGATGTGAACTGGGACAGAGTAATGTTATTTAATTGCGAATCTGTTTTTAGAGGATTTAAACCTAACATTGTGAACAAATTATATTATAGAATTCAGGCAGTTTTACTGGGGTTATCTCATACAGTGTACAAGTATTAATCTGGAAAGACCTTTGTAATATTACAGTCTAAAACTGGATTTAAAGAGTAGCAAATCAGTAAATGAATCACATGAAAATGAATCATATGAGAGTGTGAGACTCCCGGCCTGAAATTATGTCCCAGTCCAGCCCTGTGGAAAAGTATCATGGAACTTTCATATATTCTAGATTCATTACATATAAAGTGAAACATTACGGCTTGTCTGAATTTTCTCAAACACACCTTGATGATCCTCAAACCTTTTGGGAGAATGTTCTGTGGACTCATGAGTCCACAGAACATGACATCATGCCAAATGAAAATGATTTTCATTTGACATCATGCCAAATGAAAATGATTTAGCAGATCAGTCAAATGAGGCCCAACCTTGCAACAAATATATTTGAAGTCCAAATGTATTGCCTACTGTTTTTTAGGTTTACACCAAAAGTTCCTTGTCATCATACTTGTCAGCACCAGCACTGAGAAATTTAGGCTGTCAGTATCTCACCATCAGCTTTTCAACTGTTATACTATCAGTACATTTTGCATCATATGGAAACATTTCTACCTCATTGTCAGACATGTTTATTTACAGTACTGTTTTCTTCTATTTTTGTGTATATCTCATACTAATTGTTTTTTAATCTTTACATGAAATACAACACAAAACAAAGGTAGCCTGAGTAAACACACAATACAGTTTTTAGCAGCAATAACTGAAACCAAATGCTTTCGATAACTGGAAATCAGACTTTCACTTACTTCCAGGACTAGAACCTACTTCTATGCTTTGGATCGTTGTCTTGCTGCATAATCCAGTTGCGCTTGAGTTTCAACTTACAGACTGAAGACCGAAGACATTCTCATTTAGGATTGTCTGGTAGAGAGCAGAATTCATGTTTCCCTCAATTATTGCAAGTCTCCCAGAGCCTGAAGCAGCAAAGCATCCCCTCACCATCACACTTCCACCACCATGCTTAATCGTAAGTATGATGTTCTTTTTGTGGAATTCAGTGTTTGGTTTACGCCAGATGTAACGGGACCCCTGTCTTCCAAACAGTTCCACTTTCGACTCATCAATCCACAGAACATTCTCTCAAAAGGTTTGAGGATCATCAAGGTGTGTTTTGGCAAAATTCAGACAAGCCTTAATGTTCTTCTGGGTTAGCAGTAGTTTTTTATGGAAGTACAATAGTGCCAAATGTCCTCAAGGCAAAATCGCATGTTGAATTACATAAATTGAATGAAAACATATCGCAATAACAATACTTGATTTTTTCTGCCCAGTGATTTGACACAAGTTGGAAAAAAAAGTTGATTTGATTGAACAGAGTTTGCAGTAATCAGGCCTGGTTGTGTCTAGTCCAGCTGAACCCCATTATTAATGCAGTTTCATAGATTTGGGGAATTTTCACACAGGCCCAGTTGGTATTGGAACTTTTTTGCTTCAGTAAATAACATTATCATTTAAAAACTGTTTTGTATTTACTCGGGTTGCCTTTGTTTTATCTTAAATTGTTTCAGAAATTAAAACAAAATCTATTATCGTAAACACACAAACAGAAGAACTCACTACTTTCACAGCTCTATACTTGGGAAAGCAAGTAACGGAAATGGAGGCTGTAACTAAGTGCTTGAATAATTGTCACTTTGCAGTGACGCTTGAGAGAGCGAGGATATTCCATCTGACTTGCTTCGATTCCTTTCTCCTCACGTCTCATCCTTGCATCCTTCTCTCACATCCTAAGGGGGTGGAGCCAAGATGCAAGGAAAGGAAATGAGAATGCACAAATAAGAAATGAGAAGCATCGTATGAACAGTTTCACTGGGGCAGGAGAAGCAGACAGATGGTTAGTAACACTTAATTTTGTTTTGAATTCCAGCCTGTAAGTAATCTTCTCCATTTTTAAAAATATTTTTAGTTTAAATTTAGTTTTCATGTCGTACTTACATTTATGGTATTCGGCAGACGCCCTTATCCAGAGCGACTTACAATTATCTCTTCATACATATATATGTATGTATGTATATGATATACAACTGAGCAATTGAGGGTTAAGGCCTTACTCAACAGTGGCAGCTGGGTGGTGCTGAGATTTGAACTCAAGCCCTTCCAAGCAGAAATCCTAACCACTGAGCTACCACTTCCCCTTATTTCACTTTATTTTTTAATATCATACAAGTTATGTTACAAAAATGCGAATATATTGCAAAGATAATGTTTGTACATCAAAAATACAATATGTGAACTACCTGTTTGCTATGAAAAGGCTGGAAAAGAAGAACGTCCCTTTTCCAGTTCCCAATTTTTAGATGGCAAGTTTCAAGTCTTTTGTGTGTTTTTGATATGATGGTTGTGCTGAAAAAGTTTTACTGAAACCTATCAACCCTATTTAAACACAGTTGACTAAATGTATGTCTAAAATCACTCAAAACGAGCTGCTAGCTTGTATGCCGGATGACTATGTTGTTGACTCTCAACTGCCTATTATAGCCTTACTAAGAATAAATCACTAGATAGTAGCCTATTGTATGAGTCAATTCTGATATCTTCTCAACCTAATTTTGTTTGAGGCCATGTAGTTATTAATGTATTCCTTCCCCACCTATATCCGGTGATCAAAAGCTGCTGCATTTTTTTTTTACATTTCTTTCTGCCTGTAATTAACTTCCTGTAAAACCTGTATTAAGTGTTGGAGGAGGAGCTAGCTCAAGAAAAATAAACATTTGAATTGAATGAACTGAATGAACTGTCTTGTTTTAATATTAAAGTATATATTTAATGTAACTACATTACAAATGGCCCTTTTTTCCCCACACTGTGTGCAATTTGACATTTAAATATGACATTATTAATGTATATAGATGTATAAAATGTATATAGGTGAAAATGTCAGTTTACAAAAGTGAGGTGTTAATGAGGAGTCAAAGTGATCTGATATACCGTATGTTTGCTTCAGCATTCCTTTAAACATTGATATGTTTTTATATGTATATTGCCAGACCTTGGCATATTTAGGTTAAGGCTGAGACTGTAGGTTCGATATTATGTACATGAGCTTTAGTCATTTGCAAATATAAATCCTGTAACAGGATTATAGGATTATTAATTTCTGTGTATTGCAGTTCCCAATCAGGTATGAGTTACGATTTTTACATATGTGTTGCATATTCCATAAACAGGAAACAAAAATCTTATCTGCAGTATTATCAACCTAGCACATATTCATACACTTACCACAAAAAACATCCCCAACACAGAGTAGAAAGGGTGATGCTTATTACTCACATTCTAACAAAAAGGCCCCCCCAAGTCTGTTTTTTTTTCCTCCCACCTCTTTCATGATCTCCACAGTCAGAGTAAATGAAAGTGGGTTTTTTTTTTGTTTATTTTTTTAAAGACACACTGTTTCAGAAGACATGTTACAAAAAAGAGAGAGGGGAGGGAAGATGTACACTCACTGGTTTCTTTAATAGCACACACCTGGGCAAATTAATTACAATTTTATTAGAACATATTCAAAACCATATTTAGCATCTTGCTAAATATGCTGGTAATTGTATTGAATAATGTATAGTATAATATGTATAATGATGTGGGGAAGAGTACAACTCTTTCATGTGGTAAGATCCTTTTCCTGGGTAGTTACCTAAGGTTGACTTTTAGACAACAAGAACACTATAACAGTGACAACAACTGCCTTGTCTGAAGATATGATAACATACAATACATTTCTTTAAAGTAAAGCTCATGATACAGCAAACAACAAAGCCTTCAGATAGAAAGAACAGAAGCAGATGGCAGGAGTCTACTTCAAATTTTCCGTTTCAGAAAATTTGCATGAAGTTCACATGTGAATAATCACCTGAACCACTTGTCAATTGATTAATTAGATAATAAATAATAAGTTTTCATATTTTGTTTTTGCACATTTAATCACATTTTATTTTATTTTTACCCCCACATTTTATCTCTTCACATGACTAGTTTGATTCCATATTGTTCACATGGTGCCACATGAATTCACATGTGCAACTTCAGGGCAAAACAGGTTGAAATGAACCCTCACATGTTTTTCACATGTTAAAAAAAAAAAAAAAAAAAAAAAAAAAAAAGAGGAAAAACTCCTGATTGCATGTGGAATGTATGTGATTCTTCTGTAAGGATTACCAGTATGAGGTAGTCGCTCAGCAGGTATCAAAATAGTAGACATTGCAGTAGTCCTATGTGAAGTGTGCAGTGAATACAGACATTCTGAACTGACACAAGACCGAAATTCAGAAATATCAAAAACTTCCCAGAGCTTGCAAAACAGGATGTGATTGCAGTGTACATGTTGCACCAGCAGTCAATGGTAGAATGGCTTCAGAAATGCAGTATGCACCAGACACTCTCAGTGGACAAAATCCTTAATGGTCTCCCCTCCCTCTTTATCAATATTTCATTAGTCAATTTGTCATAGGGCACATAGATCTACCTATATGGGTTTCTTTCTACCTTCCAAAGAAGAAATATTCAGTTATTAGGATTTTCCCCTTGTATACATAACACTTTATGTTCTGGTCTATTTTTAGTCTTGTTAAAAATTGTATTTAAAAAGTATTGTGTCCCCCATTGGTCATCAAATATACACCCACCGTCCACTTTATTAGGAAAACCTGTACGCCTGCTCATTCGTGCAATTATCCAATCTGCCAATCATGTGGCAGCAGTGCCACAGAGCTTCAGTTAATGCCTCCATCAAACATCAGAATGAGGAAAAAATATGATCTCTGTGACTTTGACCATGGCATGGATGTTGGTGCCGGACAGGCTGGCTTGAGTATTTCGGATCAGTATTTCTACTGATCTCCACAACAGTCTCTAGAGTTTACACAGAGTGAGTCGAGCTTACAATAAGTCTATAGTAACTCAAAAAACCACTCTCTACAACCATGGTGAAAAGAAAAGCATTTCATGTCGAACCTTAAGGCAAATGGATTACAACAGCAGATTCCTCTTGTTGGGTTACACTCAAGAATTTGAAGCTGTAACTGGACGGTTGTTTTTCCTAGAAAGGAAAAATTGTCTGGCCTTTTTCCCCCATCTTCAGTTGTCCATTTAAGTAAGCCTGTGCGAAAACTGCAGCTTTGCATTTTAATTTTACTTACTTAAGCTACATACTTAATGACTTACAGTATGTAGCAGGCTTCATTCTGAAGTTAATAATTTAAGTATATTAAATAATGACTGAACTAAGTGTATTGTTTTGCAGCATGGCTTGAACATAAATTTTAAGAATGCAATGGCAATAATTGTTGTGCTTAAAAGTCTATAAAGGGTCTATTGTTAAGATAGATCAGAAGTGTGCTTATCTGGAACTGTTGTGGTCATAACCATTCATATTACAGATACAGAAGCAGAACCACTTGATAGGGCTTTTATTTATTCAGTGTAATTTTGCAATGTGACTGTACTCAATGGCAGCATATGCTGTACACGTGTCTGGGGGCACATCCATAAGCAAAAAACCTTTTGTTCCTTTTAGTACATCAAATCATTTCCTGTTAAAGCAAGAGGTGTGGTTTTAACATTTCAAGACTGTTGCTTTTAGTGTAACAGAGAGGCAGGGAAATGTACAGGCCTGTGAGGCAAACCATTTCACTGATATTATATGATTCATAGGAAGATTCATCTCTCTTAGCAAGATTATCAAATGACTTATAGTCATAAATAAAAACACCTAAAATTTGTTGAATGTTTGAGCATTTTTTCCCAAAATGAAAATTTAAAATCACCAGTTTGGGGAATTTAAACCCAGGTCAGGAAAAGGTTACTGTTAGTGCAGTCCCATGTTTTATTGCATACTTCCTATTCAGCCCCGCCATGCATGAAAAGAAAAAACAATTTAAAAAGAGCCCCCAAGAACACACACACACACACCCCCCGGCTAAACATAAATAGTTCATGTATCAAATAAACGTATTTAATATGGTTTTATTCTGCATGTCATTGGAGCACTAAACCCTCCTGTGTCCCCCCACTTGACCTCAGCCCAGGACGCTTTCTCTGATCGTCCCCGTGTGATAACAGGGCTGGTCCTGTCTCCTGTCTAGAACAGAGGCCACTGCATAGGCAGCACTTGCTTATGCAGACCTCCTTGCGCATGTTGTCACTGGCCAGCACGTACAGAATTGGATTCATAGCACTATTAATTGTGGACAGTCCCAGAGAGATACTGTAAGGTGAGTAAAGTGCTGTGTCAAAGGTACAATGTCTTTGTGAGAAATGAAAACTGACGGCCCGTAGAAAAAGAATAATATGATAGGGGGCAAAGCAGACCAGGAAGAACAGGATTACTGCCAGAACCAGGTAACGAACTTTGATCTTCTGCTCTGAACTCAAGCCATCACTGGCCTGGACTATAGAGAGAATGGCACGGTTGGTGACCAGCAGAATGCACAGTGGAATGAAGAAACCGATAACAAAGCGGGCGTAGTTGAAGGCAGTCACAATGGCTGTTTTCTGTCCAGGCTCAAAGCACCGCTTTTCCCCATTCATCTCCGTTTCACCCTCTCTCATGGTAAACACTGGAATGTGGACCAGAGCCACCACTATTACAACCACTGAGGTGACCATCACAGCCCATTTCATCTGCCTGAGACCTCGAGATTTTAATGAATGCACCACAGCGATGTAACGGTCCACAGACACACAGCACAAAAGGAAGATGCTGACATACATGTTATTAAAGAAGACGTAGCCCGTTATTTTACAAGCCAGAGAGCTCAAGTGCCATTGATGGCCATGGTGTATGTAAACAGCCCATGTAGGTAGCGTTCCTAAGTACATCAGATCACACACAGACAGACTCAGCAGGTAGATTCCCAACACGTTCTTCTTTTGCACCTCGAGGAAAGTGAGATAGATGGTGACAATGTTAGCAGGTACTCCCACAGTGCAGACAATGCCATACAGAATCAGAAGTGGAAGTCGGTCATTTTCATAGGGAAGACTGCAGTTGAGTGATGAATTCAGTGCATTGGATGAGTTAGTCAGTTCCATGGTCACTAAACACAGAATCAGTAATCATTAAAATGTCATTAAAAATGTATGTATTGTGATGTATGTCTTCTATAAATGTAGTGCCTATAGCCGCATGTAGTTTAAATGGGTATCCTAATTTGTCTAGCATAATCTTCTCTGTCTACGTGCCATTTTGCTTGTGCCACCATTTCTATGCAAAGTTGGTTCACCCTGCTGAAAATACAATAGAAACCATCACAGAGATTCTAATGGTTTCCACTATAAATGCCATTGCAATCCATTAGCTAATCATTAGAACCATTAACACTACCATATTGTCCTTAATGGTATCCACTAGACATATCATGCCACCAATAGAAGGCAACAAATTACCAGTAGAGGCCCAAAGGGACCATTGCAGTTTCCATTAAAACCAATATATTATAAAACCAATATAATAATAAAAACCAATTTCCATTATAACCATTAACACCGTTGTAAATTCTATGATGATTTCTATTGTTATTTCAGCAGGCCAATACCACTGGAGCTTTGGTAATACAGACCTGAACAATCATATATTGTAGCTTCTTCTTTTTTATCATTAGAAATTTAGGTGAGAAATCACGCACTAATCTTACAATGAGAAGTTTTTCACATAGCAGATTAAACGCAGATCAAACAGACCAATTCAAGTTCTCGGAAACACTTTGTACATGTGAAACTAGGTTGAACAAGAAGTCTTAATCTTAAATTTATTTGATGAACATAATAATCAACAGCGTCATTTTGTAGATATGCCTGCAATCTTATTCAATTTATTAAACGTTATTGAAAAACAAAATCTCATTTACCACCATGTACGTTATTTAACCTTGTGACCATTAAAGAACACGTGAATTTAAAAAGAGATGTACAGTGGTTTTCTCTGTTCGATCCTAATATTGAATAAAATTATTATAGTACTTACATACATAAAACATAAGTGCAGATAGATGGTCTAAAAGATTCACACGCTGTAATCTGCTGCACCTTCGGGTTTTTTTTTAAAAAAAAACAGGAACTCGAAAGGGTTTTGAGTTACATATCCGACACACTGCAACATATTTACGCCCTCTTCCTTTGAGGTGACTGTCAGTGGCTTGAATGTCAGCTGTGTACACTCTTATAGGGAACATTTATCAAGTGGTATAAAAATAATCTAAAACACTTCAGTTGGACAAATAAGTCAGACAAATAAGATAAGATCTGTTTGCCCGAGTCTTCGTAAATTTCATCATTAATGATTTTTATTTGACTGAATCTTGAAGATAAAATTCACTTGGGTAATTCCATCTCAAGTAGTTGAATAATTGCAAAGTTAGTTGCTAGACTGGAATGATTAAATCTATGTATTGGCATTGCAAAACCACTTGTCTTTTCTAGGTTTAACAGCCTTTGTCATGGCACACAACAAATGTTGGTTAGCTGATTACGGAAATCTCAAAATCTCACCTCAGGGTGAGCTTAGCTCCTTGAAACAAAAACAAAAAATCTCTAGAGCACATTACAAAGGTACATGAAATTATATAAACAACATTTTGCACATTCTTGTTCCTTAGACTTAGAACTTAAGTCCAAATGTAACGCTTAAGATTGCTCACAGTTCCACTTTTAGGGTCAATTTATAATGGAAAGGGTTAGAGTCTTAAATTGATTAGGATGTACCTAGGTAAGTATAATTCAAACAAAAGATTTCAGGTTTGAGATTTCTCTTTTTTATGGAGGTGAGAAAGTGCCATTTTTAAAAGAATTTCCCTCACTTTTGGGTTAAATATCTCTGGTGGAGTTTGAGATTGGAAGTCAACTCTACAGGACAGTGGACCTTGAGGGCCAGATTTGAAGGAACGCCTAATCTATCATGTTGATACAGATGTACAGTTGGTATGTATGAATAGATTTTATGCAAATATGGAAGTACAGTGTTCAGTTTGGTGTTTTAGAATTGAACAGTGTCATAAACAGAGGTGTGATGTTGTTTCTCTTGTGATAAAAGCAGGAGGTGACTTCAACCCAAAAGTTAGGAGAATTTTACAAAAATGCACTTTCTCGCCCTCATAAAAAAATAAGAGAAGTCTTAAACCTGAAATGTTCTGCATGCACACTATACATAACTAGGTACCCCCCCCCCCCCCCCCAAAAAAAAAAAATTAAGACTGAGACGCGAACCCTTCCCATTATTACATTTACATTTACATTTATTCATTTAGCAGATACTTTTATCCAAAGCGACTTACAAATGAGAAAATGCAAGCAAAGCGATATCAAGCAGAGAACAATACAAGTAGTGCTACAATACAAGATCCATTAATTGAGTTCTAGAGAAGCAAAGTGTGCAGAGTAGAGATGTAAGTGCCAGAGTAAGGTTTTTTTTATGGGTTGGTTAGGTGTTCATGGAAGAGGAGAGTCTTTAGATGTTTTTTGAAGATGGTGAGAGATTCTGCGGTCCGGATTGAGGTTGGAAGTTCATTACACCCCTGAGGAATAGTTAGTTTGAAGGTTCTTGAAAGGGACCTGGAGCCACCATGAGTAGGTACTACTAAGTGCCGGTCATTGATTGATCACAGATTGCATGAGGGAATGTAAGCCTTCAGGAGAGAGTTGAGGTAGGAGGGTGCTGTTCCAGACAAGGTCTTGTAGGTGAGCATCAAGGCCTTGAATTTGATGCGGGCAGCTACAGGAAGCCGGTGGAGGGAGATGAAGAGGGGTCTGACAGGGTGTGACATTATAAACTGACCCTAACAGTGGAACCGTGATCAATCTTGAGCATTACAATTCAACTTAAGTTCTAAGTCTGAGGAACATGAATGTGCAAAATATTTATATATGTTGCTACATGTACCTTGTAATGTGCTCTAGAGATCAGTTTTTCTTCCATGGAGCTAGGCCCATCCTGAGCCGAGATATTGAGGTAAACACCTGTATAACCAAAATTTGTTGTGTGCCATGACACAAAGATGGCCATCGTAGTTAAACCAAGTAAAATGAAAAAAGAAAACTCAATACATAGAGGTAATCACTCAAATAAAAACTAAGACAATTAAAAACAGTCGAGCAACCTGCATTAGACCACTTGAGATAGAATGACCCATTTGCTTTTTGCCTCATTGTGTCCTTTAAGTTGAGCACTGGGGAAGTATGCCTCCACTTTTGTCACTGTGTTTTTTAACAATACATTAAACATGTTCTTCTTCTCTTTTTTTTTTTTACAGAAATACCCCATCTCTCTCTCTCTCTCTCTCTCTCTCTCTCTCTCTCCCTATCTCTCACTCTCGCTTGCTCTCTTATTTCATGACTATCTGTCACTCAACCTCAGTGGAGGTCATTTGTAATTGATCCTCTATGTTAAGTAAAACTCTGAGCCAGCTTGTCTCTATGCCACATCTGTAACCTACACAGAACAGTAATGTTAGCTAAAAAACCCAGACTGTTTGTCACAGACATCAATAGCAGTGTATCAATGCAGGCACCATTAGAATGCTATACCAGGTTAGTTAGCTAGGTTATCAGCTATGTTGCTAAATTTCTTGCTCTGGAATCAGGTGTGGGACTGCTTGTGTGAGGAAAAAATTATGACAGCTTTTCTCTTCCATTATTCATTTGCTCTGTATGTTCATGTGTTTGGACAGAGTGGTTTTAGACAGCTGTTTTGATGGAGGGTGTGCCAATGCTAATTATGGAAATAATTCCCAAGAGAAGTTTTTTTTTTTTTAAGAAAATGTAATTTTCTCTCAAAAACAAGTGTGGTGGTAAATTTAGTTATCACCACTGTCTGCCTCGACAAACATGAAGGGAGGATGCTGAGGGAAGCAAATACACTGTCCACTAGGGGCCGCGACACGGCTTTAAAATCACCTACAGAGAGCATGTCTGATTATTGAACATGTCTGAGCAGCCGCATTATTACACGGGCGAAGACATCCTAGAAACACACAAACAAACAAACAAACAAAATGTATCAAAACTAATAAATAAATAATTTTATGAATAATGAAACAAACATGGAAATAAATGAATGAAAATTAACATTAAATAAACGACTACATACATGCAAAAAAATATGAACGGAATACTGGAGCTTTCTGATGAAAAAACAAAACAAAACAAAAACAAAATTAATAAAGCAGTAACCAAATAAAATAGTGCATTATTTTGATGCATTTAAAATATATATATATATATATATATATATATATATATATATATATATATATATATATATATATATATATATATATATATATATATAATTTTATTTATTTATTTTTTTTACTATTACTCTGAGCAAGCGATCAGTAACGGGAACCGTCACAACAACCGCGGTGCTCACACGGAGCTTTTTGAATGTAGCGCGTAATTCCGGTTCCAGTAATTTCTACGGGCAACAAAATCGGAGGTTCTCGTGAAGAGTGTTCCAGAAGTCGCTTACCGACCAGACTGTTTCACACGTCTGTCTGCAAATATAATCCGTCCTGTACTTTTGAGGAAACATGGCTAAATGGGGAGAAGGGGACCCTCGGTGGATTGTGGAAGAAAGAGCGGATGCTACAAATGTTAACAATTGGCACTGGTAAGATAAAAAAAAAAAGGACGCTGAGCCGGCGTGCGGCTGGTGATGGCCATCTTTGCTAACCATGGAAGCCTTTAACATGACCGGCGCTTACGGAATCAGCTACCGTTACATATAAATATATATATGTAATATACATATATATATAATCTTTAAACAATCTGCCAGTTATATAGTGAGGTTACTTTCAGATACCGAATAGCAAACGGACAATGATATATTTGTGATAGACGTGGAGGTTGTCGGCAGTTTTGAAATGTAGCATTGTTTTACAGGCGCTGTTAGCTAGTCGGCTACATTAATCACGGCATGGACACTCCGTAGCCTCTGATCGTGTTGATCGCTTCCTTCTGGACCACAGTCGAGATGGCTCCAATATAATCCACACCGGTGCGAAGGGTTTTGGTAACGGGACACTCTCTGACATTAATAATGAGATGTTGCCTATATAGACAGCAGGTACATTGCTCTGGACTGATGCTTTCCAGGCTGTTCTAGGTGTTTCTTTCCTTGTTTTCTCCACATGAGTGAATAGTCTAGAAACATCGGCGCTGTTGCAGCAGAAACGCCTAGAACATATTTACTAAATATACCAATAAACAACGACTCCTTGAATTCTAGTAAGAAGCGTCTTTTGGCTGGGTTTAAATCACGTTTGAGTGTCCACAAGCCTACCAGAAGAATGCTTTGTAATTAATTACAAATACAATTTAAATTAAGTTCATTCATTCGTCCTCTGCAGCTGGACAGGGTCTTAGTGGATCTGGAGCCTGTCTCATGAATACTGGGTGTGAGGCAGGAATACACCCTTTGACAGTTGAAGGGCCCCCCCACACACACATTCAAACACATCAACTTACATGCGTGTTTTGGGGAGGTTCGAGGAAACAGACAGGGAGAGGAAACCGTGCACAGACTCTACACAAACAGGAACCCGAGTTCAGGATCGAACCAGGGATCAAGGTGCTGTGAGGTAGCAACAGTGCCCCATGCACTACCATGCAGCAAGAATGACTAGAAAGACCCATAATCCCTGTAGTTGTTTTTTTTCTTCTCAGTTGCCATTAAGTTGTCTTCCAAGAGGCATTTAGGCATTTGTGCTGTGATTTGGTTAACGAATGCAAATATAGTATTGCACTTTGTCATTTCCTGAAAGTTAGACAAGTGTTCTTCCTCCTTAAAGTGCTGAAGTAAAACTTGCTATGTCCTTGTATCTGCGATTTGGATTTGTAAACCCAAGCCGTTGCTTTCTTGGTCAGGACTGAGCGGGATGCCACAAACTGGTCATCGGAGAAGTTGAAAGATCTTCTGGTGGGCTTGCAAGTAGAAAACGACGACGGCAAGTGTGAAATCACAGAGCTGAGCAAGGTGGAAGGAGAGGCTTCTATCAACAACCGCAAAGGGAAGCTAATCTTCTTCTACGAGTGGAACTTAAAGGCCAAGTGGAAAGGTGAAAACAAGATCATCATAAAGCACACACCATGTAATCACAGGTGGAGGCTGGCAGCCATGTGCGTGTTGCTGCATAAGCACTCTTATGGCTGTCAGAATAAATGAATACTATTCCCTTATTGTGGCTTATTTTTATCATCTGTGACTTTTGAAATCAGAATATTAATAAGGAACAAAGTGCATGAGTGAATTGACTCACTCTTTTTCTGTGGCTGAACCTTAACTGGTCAAATAGTACACAGTACAGGTTCTGTAACATGTTACATCCTATGTAGTGAGCGCATTAAGGGAACAGGAAGATATCTTGGATTCGTGTTGGAGCTAAACTTAAGAGTTCTGCATGATGACCAGCTGAAGATAGAGGATGTTAGTAGGTCTAAGAGATGTTAAATATCAACATCAGGAAAACTGCACAATGTGTGAATTTGTGTAGGTTTTGATTGATTTAAAGGAATGATTGTGGGGTTTTGTATCATTGGTCTCTAACCTGGTTAGAAAATCTACTGACGACTTTGGCACTGAAGCAATCCTTAATCATCCTAGACCTTTATTTTATTTTTTTAAACAGGGACCTCGAAATCAGGGATCAAATACAAAGGGGAAATTGACGTTCCAAACCTTTCTGATGAAAATGATAAGGAGGACCTTGACGTAAGTTATTCTAGTGCCTAAAACACTTTATCTCTGTATTATACATTAATATTGTTAGTTTCTCACAGAGAAGCGCATCATCAGATTACATTATGCGCATACATGCAAGTGTGTGTACGTTTGTGTTTGACCATTACACACCCATCTAAATTATTCTCATTGTTCATATCTATTCATTTGAATAATTCTCACTATTCTTAACTATTTTCTCATAATGTCTCTTAACTGTTTAATAATTGTGGCTTTTGCTTGAAACAGATCAGTGTGTCCCTTTGTAAAGATGAGCTTGACACACCAGTCTTTACTCTGATGAAAACGGAGGGGGCAGAGAAAGTCCGCGAGGCACTCGACAGCTACGTCGAACTTCTCAAAACAGGTCAACCATTCTCACATCGTTTATGACAGCCTGCTTTGTTAATACTCCAGTAAAGGACTAGCAACCCCTTTCCCAGAACTTACTTACTTACAAGAGAAACTGCGTTACATCTAGTTACCAATGTATGAAAGGGAAACAAGCAAGGTGTGGCATCTTGAAGGCAAGTTTGCTTCCTTTAGTGCGGGATAACAGTACACTGCAGTTGCAGAGAGGAAACACTAGAGGTCATCAGATGAAGCCAAATTTAGTTTTAAATAGTAGACACCTAAATGTCAGGAAGTATGCCGATAAGAATAAACCAGAAAGTGTCTGATTTATAACACATATTTTCTTGTTTGTTTTTGGGGTTAATCACCAGTCCCACAAATAACACTGGAACTATTATTATTGTTATTATTATTTTAAATCAAGGTTTAGGAGTTATTCAGTGTGGGAGCTTTATACTGTGTGTGTGTGTGTGCGTGCGCACGCAGCTTCATGATTAATTTGTCTCTTCGTTTGCACACAGAGTTCACGCAGGGTATGATCTTACCGACAGCTAATGGTGTGAGCAAACAGGCGACCTCTCAGGCAAAAGTCAAGATGGATAAAACCCAGGTAGGCGTGGACATTTGCTGGTGGCACACAGTAATCCTCTAAATTGAGAAAAAGATAGAATTAAACTAAAAGTAATTAACTGATTTTAAGTGATGTGTGTTAATGAGGGGGGGCATGATGGCTTAGTGGTGAGCACGTTTGCCTCGCACCTCCGAGGTTGGGGGGTTCAAATCCCACCTCTGCCCTGTGTGTGGACTTTGCATGTTCTCTCCATGCCTTGGGGGTTTCCTGTGGGTACTCCGGTTTTCTCCCCCAGTCCAAAGACATGCATTGTAGGCTGATTGGCATTTCCAATTTGTCCATAGTGTGTGAATGTGTGAGTGATTGTGCCCTGTGATGGCTTGGCATCCCGTCCAGGGTGTCCCCCACCTTGTGCCCAGAGATAGGCTTCCTTCCCTGGGATAGGCTCCAGGCTCCACCGTGACCCCGTGTGGGATAAGCGGTATAGAAAATGGATGGCTGGATGTATTAATGAATTGAAAGACTGTATTTATCTTTTGGGAGCTTTGATTTATGATGGAATTTGTGATTTTCATGTACAGATTGGCTCAGGTGGCACAGCTCCTCCTCCCTGCACAGGAGTAAAGATCCCCACTTGCAAGTTCTCACTGAAAGACACTTTCCTCACTTCACCAGAGGAGCTCTACAGAGCTTTCCTCAACCAAGAGGTCAGTATAGTCCCATTTCATAACACAAAGTGCTCTCTTCAGTATTTTCTTCTTATAATGATGGTATGAATTCTCTCAAAAGCAGTAATCTGTCTGTCTGTAGATGGTGCAGGCATTTACACACACGGCTGCCATGGTTGAGGCAGAGAAGGGAGGCAAGTTCCGCCTTTTGGGTGGAAATGTATACGGAGAGTTCCAGGAGCTGGTGAGAATCTGCTTATTTATATTAGAAGTGCATCTACTGAGTTTTATGTGGGTTAAAGATGAAAAGAAGTGTCAGGGTCACTGCTGTGAATTGTTTAGGTTGAATATTGGGGTGACTGCAGTCCACAGTTGTACAATTCAAATATGTCTGCATTTGTAAGCTTCTCTTGCTGTCTGTTCACCCGCGCTCTTAGGGAGAATCTTCAGCTAGCTAAACATGAGCGCATGAGTTACAAAGCTTCGTATCTACAATAGAAGTAAATCGCCTCATGAAAAATGAACAGTTCTATGGATAGTGAATGAAAATCTCTCTGGGGTTTCCACAGGTTCCAGAGGAGAAAATAGTCATGAAATGGAGGTACAACACGTGGCCAAGCGGTAAGAGATGAAACTTTAACAAGCACCAAAATATGTTCAGCAGTCTGCATTAGTATGGAGAACAGAGTTCCAAACTTAAAAATATAATACGTTAAATTTGTCAGTAGATTCTTAAATAAATACATATAATAACTGAATTAGGGCTGCAACTAACGATTATACTGATAATCGATTAATCTGTCGATTATTTATTCGATTAATCTGATAGTTGGGTTAAAAGGCCAATTTTTATTTTCTGTATTTCGCAAAAAAAAAAAAAAAAGTTATTTCACATTCTGCCGATATTGTCCTTCAAACATTGTGCAAATTGAAGGCTATGAAAAAGGTATTAAATGTATCCATGTGGGCTATGCTATACACTGTGCAAAGGATTTTTTTATTTATTTTTTTTTTTTTACATATTAACATTATATTTTGAAAACATTAAAAACAACTGATTGTCCACAAGCTTTAAAGCAGAAGTTAAATCACTATATTAAAAATGTTTAAAAAAGAAAAACTAAAGCACAAACTATGTGTTAACTGGTAAGAAGTTGAATGTCCTGCAGTGTAACACACATTCACTCATCTGAACACAGTAATGTTACTTTATTCCGTAAATGTGACACTTCTTACGTTTATATACAATTACATGTTCTAACCCCATTCAGTTACTGCTCTCAAACACAACAACTTTTGTTTCTAAATATAGCTAAACATATTTGATCTTATTTTCACCCCAATTTCTCCATCTGGGGATTAATAAAGTATTATCTTATCTCATCAAAATGAATGTTTTAGTCAGAGTTATTTCACTTCCTTTCTATTGCATGCTGTTTGATTGACACGCATGCGTGGACTCGCGCTCATTCAGTGAAGTTTAATGGAGACTTGCTCGCTCGCCATCAGGACGAATCTTTATGTAAACTGTATCCGCAGCATCCGACACGACAAGCCACGTTAATACACTTACGAGTTTGTTTGAAGACCTTAATGTAGAACACACTCCTATTTTGGACGACCTGGATCATGAACTTTTCCCGCAGCAGCTCACTCTGTGACCTCCACTGTTTCTCAGATATGTTTTATTCATAGACTGGGTTTATCCACAGTGACGTCACAGACCGAACCATGGGTATGTCCATGATGACGGTCATTGTCGAATATTTTAATTATCGATTAGCTGTTGCAGCCTTAATCTGAATAAGTAACAGCGCTTTTATCATTTACTTAACGATTTTTTGAGGAATTTATTGATGTATATATTGATAGATTTACTGAAAGATACTTCCACACTAAGAGAGAAGACAGCAGCTGGCATTGCCTATTTTTGGGCTGTTATCCAAAATTTAGAATTTGTTGAAGAAAAAGCAATGGATAATTTTATCCAGATCCAATTTGTTCATTAGGTCTTATGTAGAAAAAGTTGATTTACGTATTTTTATATCCTTTTGTATCCTTGCCAATCTAGCTTCTACTTTTATGATCGGGCTTCAACGAGAGAAATCCAAATTCCTTACTTAAACGTTATTTTTAAGTTGGTCTGCTTATTATATAAAAAAATATTTTTTCATGATATTTGTGACATGCCTAAATACAAAAAAGGGCTAAGCCCAAAATGGCAAATATTAAGCTTTTATTGATCTTAACAACAAATCATTGGTCAGAATATTAGCAAGAGTTAAACAACTAGATAAAGTAATTTAGTGTAGGGCAGATTTTCCCTTTTGATTTCTTTAAATGCTTTATTTTTTTATTTTGTACACACATGTTAATTTGAATCTTACATCAAACATTCAAATAACTATCATGATTTTATTTTTGCGTACAAGAAGATTAGATAAGTGAATTTCTAGCTGTTCCCCCAGTTCACCGCAGCAAAAATAAACAAGCAAATGGTGGCACACAAGGTCTCAGGAGTGCATTTGTTTCATTCTTGATGCTTTTTTTGACCACTGATTTGTTATTAAGACCATTAAAATCTTTTGCCCAGGAGTGTAGAGGGCTTAATATAACACAAAAATTTAGTGTTTGCTTCGGTTATGATTAAAGTTAGAGTTGAATCTTCTTCGTTTGCTTCATTTTACTTTGCTTTGTCTTGTGTGTCCATGTCTGCGCTGGACTGTAGAGCACTATGCGACAGTGACGCTGACCTTCATAGACAAGGGCAATGAGACGGAGCTGAAGATCGAGTGTCGAGCTGTGCCAGAGAGTGAGGAGGACCGCACGCGAGAAGGTTGGCAGAGGTACTATTGCCAGGCCATCAAACAGACATTTGGCTTTGGTGCACGACTCTGCTGAGCTCCAACTTCAACCATCACCATATTTTGGCTGATTTTTATTTTATTTTTTCTTCCATATGTACAAATGAGCACCTGGAATGTGACTCTACTGAAAAACAGACTTCACATTGCACCATGTTTTACCTTTCTGGTTTTGGTTTCTGTGTTAAAAAAAAAAAAAAAAATTCCAAAAATCAGAAAAGAAAATGAATAGATACTACGCTTGACATGGAGTATGAAAGGGGGAGATCCGAGTCATTCTTTTCACGTATCACCTGTGTAGGTGTGTAAGAATGGTTTTGTTTGTAGCGCAATAAGATCTACATTTGGCACGCTCACCTCCTGACCTTGTCTGGACAGGGGCAGATTTGACTAGTGCCTTCTTTGAATTGAGAGATTAATTTATGGATTTATGGCAATGACTTGTCATTTAGGACTGATAAAAGCAGAATAAAGTCAAACCACTAAAGTAGTCTGGTTTGTTCTGATTGGATATGACAATTAATTTTTAATCCAATTCAAAAAGCTTTTTTATAAATGTTTATCAACATATACGGTATTATAAATGTGATACTTGCTGAAACATTTATTCTCAGAAAAGGACCCAGACTTGAAACAGATCCTGTCTTGTATGTTCAGCAGATTAGATATTAGAATTTGTGTCGAATGCGCAAGTGGGCATTTATTCCCCCCCCTCCCCCATATGACTGCTTTTATATTCATTTAAATAATGTATTAATTTCCCCAGAAGATTTTGTCTGTTTTATGTATCATGTCATTCAAATGAGCAGCTATCCTCAAGACATCATGCAGAAGATAAATATAGAAAGAAATATGAACTCATTTCATAACAAAAAGTCTGGTGTTAAATAAGGAAATGCTCTAGGGTTATAGAAATCTGATTTTATTTATTTTACCTCAGCATCACAACTTGGAAACGGGTGAAACTGTTTCATTCACTTTTTCTTAAAATAAATTACATTTTCATCATCCTCTTACTTTCCTAATGCTCAGTGGTGTTTTTCCTCAGGTTGTATTTGTGAAATATAAAGTAAGAGCAGAAAATGTCTTTCAAAAGTCATGGAACATCCACAGAACATCTTTACTGAAAACCTTAAAACATTACATAGTGTTGGAGCTATAAAAAATATCCATGTGTATTCTCACAAAGCCCTTTTTTTCTGGATTACATCAACAGTAAATGAAAGGTGGTCAAGGAACAGTACTGTGCTTTGATAGCACTGCTATTTCATTAGCTCTTTAACATATTAGATAGTCACAGGTTCAACAACAGTTATGAATCCAACAGAGGAAAAGAAAAAAACAAAGTAGCAGTAGTGCTCAGAATAGAAAAAAAATCTCCCTCTTATAGAAAAAACACAAAGTAATTTTCCTTATGTATTTAAAACTTACTAAAGTCATGAACAAGATATTTGCATAAACATTTTCACAAATATATTGACATTTGTTTGATCAAATTCAAAGCTTTTTTGTTATTTTAATTTTCTTTGCATTTTAATTCTGCCTCTGTAGCAAAAAAATACAAATAAAATTTTTTGGGGGGGAAATATTAAAAGAAAAACTTGTTGGGTCTTCATAAATTGCTAGTTTTCACTGAGATGAGCTACAGAGCCAGCTAGATGAGTAAATAATATCTGAACATGAATAATAATACAGATGATCCCACATGGAGAATACCTCTCATTTAGACCAATTTTTCCTTCTTATCTATAGTATTATAGCAAATGTTGAGAGGATCCAACTGTTTCACACATGTAGTAGAATGATTGAATGAATCTTAAGTGCTGGACTCACTATTTCATCGTCTGTTATCAAGGTGACTGTGTCTCCAAGCAGATGACAAGCTCAGACTCCTGACAAATGGGAGAGAAATCAAGCATAAGAAAAAAATACAACATAAGCAAAATGGATATACTCCAAGAGACTGAATTAATTTGTACAAGGAACTGAAGGTATATTTTCAACACAGAGCTCACAGTGGTAGTGTTATCAAGTCCAGATTGTTTTAACTGTGTCGCTTGAAGCTTACAGCATTACATTAAAATGTTTTAGGAAAGGTGTTAAAAATATTTCCTACACTAGAGGAGTCTGAAGGCTCAGTGTTATGCCTCTCGGGAAGATCCTCCTTTTCTGGTGACTTGGTTTTGATGGACATGTTGTGCCACTTCTTTCTATAATGGAGGTCAACAGTTATTCTCAAAAACATACCGCTACACTGTGACAGCGAATCCTTGGCATATCATCTCCAAAGCATTGTGATATGGTAAAACTACACAGGCAATAAAACTGTACAATGTTCTTCAGCTGAAATTTGGATACGTACCTGTGTCCCAGGCATTTCCCCTTGCCGGCTTTGCTCTCTTTAGCTGTTGACGAGCCGGAGGCCTGTTCCGCAAGCTCCTTCAGGAAGTCAAACAGCTTCTCAGACTCAATGCACTGTTTCCTGTAGGACGTAGGAAACAGTGAATGTGGTGACACGGAGGATTAAGCATATGAACATTATAGTGCATGGATATGCAAGATTTCTTTTTATTTTGCACACACTTAGTACAGACCAAAAGGAAGAGCAGAATAATAAATAAATGAGATATTGGTAAATCTAAAATAAGATATCTTTAAGCACTCACATGTGGTTGATGGACATGACTCTGCTGTTCTTGGACTGAGTGATTAAACTGGTCTTGGTGAGCAATGAGATCAAGAACATTTCCAGTGCTTTAGCTTGGCTTAATGTCAGGGAACATAACAGGGTTAACGCTTTTTCTCCACCTTGTAGTTAACATTTAGCACCGGGTTGATAAACAGGAAACGGTGCTCTTAAAGGATACATATGATAACCGGAACAGCAGTGGCCATTCTGCCCACCTCCGTATCTTTCTGAATGATTTTCTTAATGCGACCCTGCTTGGGGAAGTGCAACACAGGCTGGCTCAGTGAGAGGAGACTTCACACTCAGAAAAACCAAAAACTTCCAAATTACCAAGAAAAACCTCTGGTGTTACTCACGGGTGGAAAACGAACGTTGTATTTTCTTTTCTGTCCAGGCATTTCGGTCCTTTAAATACCCGCTTGCGGGTTACATTTTGATTAATATGACAATTTGGTGTTTGGCCTTCCATTTGTTTACCTTTCACAGGAAGTCCAGCGTCTGAAGTGAAGACAGGCGAGAAGTGATGAGCTTCACATAAGCCACGCCCACAAACTCACCTCTACGTCATGATTTTTTATTTAATTAGATAAACTTTTTTTTGTTGTTTTCGAATATTTTTTTTATAATGTATATACTTAGAATACTGTATATACGTTTGGCTATATTTTAAGTACAGGAACAACTGTGAATCCGGACAGACTAAACGTCTTGTTGTCATAAATTAAATTCGTTGTTTCTGTTTTTTGTTTTTTTGTTTGTTTACTGAAAAGTATATCGTCGTATACGTTTAAACGTTTAAGCGGTCATTATAATTGTAGCCATGTTTATGATATTTTATAATTTTACTGATGTGAAGAAGTGTAGCATAATGCTCGCACAACATATTTAAAGGAAGAAAGATTTATTATGCACATTATTATCCATAACAAATATAGCTATATAACCTAGAACAGGAATTTTTAAAGGAAACATAGCCAGTGGTTCGCCATCTATCCATATCTCTCTCTCTCTCTCTCTCTCTCTCTCTCTAGCGATTTATTTATTTATTTACTTACTTACTTACTTACTTATTTACTTATTGAAAATCACAATCCACCGTTATCAAACATATTATAGCCTATTATACTGAGGTCTTATGGCTATTAGGCGGTTTGAATGGCTCCTTCAAATGAATTGGTTTAATCCAAATCTAAATAATTCAAAAACATGTATGCCTGTAAATAGTGTCAGCTTGAACCTAATATGTTTTGGCGGTCGAAAGTTCAGGAATAGCAACAAAAATACACAGAATTTTATACTATGTTCATTAATAAATAAATAAATAAATAAATAAATAAATAAATAAGCCATGCTGAGGCTGGCTGCAAACATTTTGAGAACCCTAGGCCTAGCTAGAGCAGTCCAGGTTCATAGCTTTCAATTGATCGTGATCACCACCAGAGGGCAAAATAACTACAGTAGTATTATTAATCAGGCAAGAGTGGTAATGAAATGACAAAATCCGGGGAAACTGCGACATCTAGCGACGATCAACTGACATACAATTAAAACCTTGATGCG